>NC_064042.1:10658539-10958539 GCF_932526225.1 Nematostella vectensis | reverse complement strand
AAGGGGAGGTTTTATTTAATTGCCAATTGAAAAAAAATATTTTTTTATTCAAAACATAAAACACAAGAGAGTATGGGTTTGTTTATATGCTCTCTTGAAACATCCAGTTTTTTTTAAGTTAATTCATACAAAATTACATAATAATTTCAGCTAATTAATATTCTGTGAGCTTATTCAAACAACTTGTTTCTGGAAAGATGGTAAATTTAGAGTCAAGGACAAGGACTTATTCTAACAATTGAATAATTAGAAAACAAAGATCATATTATAGGTGTTGCTATTTCCGCTAATCGTTTCCAAGCAAGGAAATATCAAAAGGATTTTGATTCACTTTTCATAAACACTTATACTAAAAATGCACTTATCCTAATTTTCATGGCTCTGCCAAAAAAATTTACCCATCCGCTTTGGATAATACGGAAGTGCGTCGAAACAAAATTAGAATTTTTACTCTCTTTTGAAAATCTGAAGTGCTCTTAAACTTAAGGGTATTTTTTTCTGCTTTAGAGACAAGAGTACTCGAGTGAGTAAACGGATAAAAGAGATCTACTTCAGATAATTCCCCGAGAATCTTGATCGCAGATTAGATTTAGTACTTTATTACTTGTTTAACTTTATTTCTGAACACAACGTAACACTTTTCCTCGCAAACTCTTTTTGTTTTCTTCCATGAAATAAATTCGAGAGCTAAGTATCGTACGTTTAGTAAAATGCACGTTTTATGTTTATTTTCAAAAGCGACTTTCTTGTTGTTGCTAATGATATTACGGAATATGCTAAAAGATGTATTCAACTAACTTAAGTCCTTTCTTGCTCTCAATGTTTCGTCATTTTGAGCTTTAGGAAAATCCCTTTTAGTTGAAAAATGCTTCCGTGCAAACTCATGATAAGGCAGTTCATTTTCAATCGTCGTATCAATACCTTCTCGACATTTTCAAGTATCTCGCTCATCGCGTTTCGCTATTTGAGGTTTGAGTATCAAGTCAAGCAGTCAGGTACAGATGATGTTGTCCAGAAAAGCTTACAATAGACTTTGTTTGCGGATGCCAATCATCGTGAGCTGTTTCCTCTTATTGGCCCGGAAGGATCGACAGTGGTCCTTGCTCTCTTTTTGTTCAATCTGCAAATCTCACATGTTTAAAAAAGCTGTCCTCTCTTTCGTCCTTGTCAGACCTTTTCAAAGTAAAAAAATGGATTGTGATAATCTTTATTAAACAATCATGGACAACAATGACCTTTTTTCTTTGAGTGCTTTTAGAGTTTTCAGCGCCACTAATTACAGATAACAACAACAAAATTTGAATGATTAAATAAAGAAAACTACTTGCCGAGCTTAATACCAATTCTTACCCACATGCTGTTCATTGTTGCATCTATTTTACACAGAAAACCATTCACAGTTTATTTATTAATATGCATCAACTATTAGATTATGCCCGCCCAATTTTCTTTTTCTAAAAGCTATTTTTTTTTTTCACTCCGTATATTTTTGCTTGTCTTTTTATCGTTTCACCTAAACATCTTCTTGAATGAAGAGTGGTCCGGACCGATGTTTGTGACGTTAAGGATTGAAAATTAGATCTGATTTAGGAAAGATCGGTATTATCCGGGCAAAGCTTGATGCTTGATACACGCCGAAACCATAACAAGTTTTAAAATTTCTGTTAAATTGCTTTGTTTATATAAACCAATATATCTCGTCAATTATTTCCTTTCTTTGTCGTCATATTTGTTATGATCAAACATCGTTATCCCTGATTATTTTTCGACTTTGAATGATAAACTACTTCAGTAGATAAAATCCCCAGATTTACTGTTGATATTTTTACATCATTTGCAAAATATGTTAATACGACCTCATAAATATTACGTGAGGATGCCCCTTGATTTATTTTTGTGTATCTTTTTCAGTTGTAAACAAAAAAGACATCTTCTTTGAAAGTTTCTTTCGGGTTGCAAAAACATGCTTTGTTCTGTCATCGAATTCGGTGTTTTTTTGTTTGTCGATGTTTTTCGTTGATACTCATGAATTTGGTAGCTATTTAGCCATTTATTAAACTGGTGTACCCTTTTCATGTTTGAATCTGGTTTCTTGAGCATTCCAGCGTCTACATTGTTTCCAACACTCCCGTGGCAATTAAAGAATATCGACGGTCAGTTGTTTGTTTTGTTTACATATGGACATACGGCAGTCTGTTCGCAAGAAGACTTCAACCATCCACGGATAAGTCTGGCACATCATTTTTATATAATATTTGATAAAATTGATACGCGTTGATAATATTTCATTGAAGATATTCCAGTCACTCGGTTAAAAAAGCCGATGACAATCGAGATTCTTGTGACCTAATTTTGTGCTGGAGCGTAAAATGGCGGAGTAATTTGCCTTCTTAAAGTGGTTTAGAAGGTCTGTCTCTTGTAGTCTGGGTATCTGAGGGAGGGGGCGCTCACTGTTTACTGTATTCTCCAAGATTACAGACTCATTAGGTAACAGCCATTAAAAAAGTGTTCAGTTAAATTTTTCAGGACACAACGAAGAAGTCGCAATATTAGATCGTGGATGTAATGATAATGACATGTTAATATAAAATATTAATTTTAGGCATGTCAAATGGAGGCTGGGTCATGGTACTAATATACGAAAAGGTTGATAATTTACACACGCGTACAAATTGTGACATAATATATTATTACGGATGCAAAATATTCAAGTGCTCGAAAATAAAAGCGCAAAAAGGCGAGAAAGTGAAAGCAAGCGAGGAATGCGACTTCTACAAATAGATAATATCAAGGCAGCATAAATAAAATTCCTTTATGGTTTTTGATTTGCGTTTAAGGTTTGCAACATCTTGCTGTATGAAAATAATTCTTATTTTATCTTTTCGATGTAAAAAAATAGGCTAATTTACCTTGAAAAATGATTTGGCAAGCCTGATTATTCCATTTAATATTTACTTTTGAACTCTCCAACATGTTCTATAATCAAGAACGACTGTTCTGAACACCACTGGGGCATCTTTTGTACCTATTTGAACCTCCTTTTAACGCAGACAAACGGTGGGTTATATTTCGCACACCATGGGTATGTTTCAATGTGCCATTAATTTAGCGGTCGATTGTTTGAGTAGCACAGAATTTGCAATAAAAAAAATCGAATTCTTTAATCGGCTCAGCCTTCCGTCGCATTTCAGGGGGTAGAACTTCGCCGATCCAATTACCGATATTCTCGTAAAATCATAATAGCCCCACTTAAAGAACCCATTTTCTCTAAGCTTACCGGCTATTTCAGGCGTCCTTCGGGATATAGGGTTTCTAGGGGGTGTAGTATTAAACTACAGATTTTGTTTATATCGGCTGCGTGGGTAACTAACATGCCAGTTATCCAATGCAAGCAAAGGAACACTTTATATAGCCTGCGGAAGCGCTGTAAAGTTTTAAATATTACGCGGCATTTAGCTTTGGGAAGCAAGATGACAATGTTATTAGTTTAAGCCCTGTACTAGCTATCCTTTGCCCCACTGCTTTTTCTGATATTTATTGCACTTCGTGTTTTTTGCGACTCGCATTTGAGTCTCTTGTTTCTAATCCTCATCACGTACTTGATTTTCCTCAATTTTTAATAGCCAGCGTGAAATGTGAAGCACCCATTATAGCCACTGCTATTGACCTCACACTTTCCCTCTTATATTAACAAAGCCTTTGGATCACGCTGAGAGCTTGATTGTATAAAACTCGTTTTTCTTTCTCTATCTTTTTCTATTCCATCGAAAAGTAAACCCTTTGAAAGGATGAGAATTTCCCTTTATTTTTGTTAATCTGCAAAGCGAGTAACTAGGATCAATTTCAATTTTCTGCTTGATGAAGGTATGTTATTTCGTTTGCGCGTCCTTTATGGCTCAAATAACTAGCTTCTACACTGAATCTTTCTATTTACCAAGGGTATTATTTCTTTTATCAATTACGACACTCCGCGTACCTCCCCGTGCCAAAACTTTCCATAAATTTACTTGTTCAGCTTGACTATCCCATGTTTATTTAAAGGAGGCGTCACATACTGGCTAAATAGTGCTTTTGCTACTGTTTACGCTCACAGCTTTTCCTTGACTTATGTCACTTTCGGAGCTGAATTTGATTGCATCTGAGCTGAATTTGATTGCACGCTTGTCTCTTGTGCAGCGCCCGTTGTATTTTGGCGGTAAAGTAGTTCAAGGCAAGCATTTAATGCTGTAAAGCTTGATTTACAGAGCTAATATCCGCATTACGTTGTGAAATTTATTCTACACTATTGTACCTTCAATCGCTTATTTTGGCAATTTTGATTGAAAAAAGTACATCCTTTTTTAGCGTTTTCATAGCTTGTTTGCTTTTAGTATAGGAGATCTCATCTGCATCTACACTGTCCATTTGGACCCCGATTACTTTTCTTGTGTCCTTATCAGCCGCCGATACCCCAAGAAACCGTTAACACAACGTTTAAAGCAAAATATTACTTTTGTATTGTGTATTTTTCTAGTTCGGAAATTCCCTAGTCATAACTAATTGTCTTTGCTGTGAATGCGAAGCCCGAAAATAATGTTTAACAAAAATATCCGCTTGGAACATTCGTGTCGTTTTGCAGTTTTCTCAGGAGCGACTGTATTTGTTTTTGCTCTACAAAGGGAAATTATGTTTGTCAGTTTTCTTTATTAAGATGGTCACATACTCCCATTGTGATTTTCAGTCCTAGGTATATTGGATTTCCCTCGCACGCAAGTAGTCTGCATTGAATTACTTTAGCTAATGTAATTTGCCGTGTGAATAAAAACAATGATGATAAGTTCGTATCCATTTTGCGTCGACGACCTGACAGATAATGCACATTCAAAGCAAAACGAGTTTTCTTCTATAATCTGTACTTCCCTGGTGGTGTAGCCATCGGTTACGATATCATTTCTCTTGAGCGTACCAGCCAATCAGAATGCGCGCTCTTAAAACCCACAGCTATGACGTCAATGGCGTGTGATTGGTTGAAGCTCGCTTTGTTGCTTTTGCGCCAATATACAAGCAGCGCCCGTTGAAATTAAAATCATTTAGGATTAATATATTTATCGGAGCCTCGAAGTCGGTTTCATGGATAACAGCTCTATAATAACCATCAAGCCCGTACGGTAGACTCAGATCACTTCGACCCGCGAGCTTAATGCATCTAAGCCAAGACCCTTTGGTAAAGCACTCTTTGGCGCAAGAAAGGCGCAATATTGGACCAGGTGCGCTATGAAATCAGCACAACCAGGTAATTCGTGAACAGCCTTTCAAATTGAAGGGAAGTGCCGACACGTCGTTGATATAAAGAGTACCAGGTCAAGGCTTGTTGAGTCTTTTTCTCTCTCGTCATGAATGCGACTGTGAACTCTTCGGCTCAACTGCCGCCCTCTGGAGAAGCTGGGCTATTTAATCCAGCGTTCGACGGAGCGCTGATAGTGCTTAGTATGCTGATCGTCGGCGTGAACTCTATCGTGATCTACCTTTTCTTCACGCGAGAGTACCTGCAAACTAAAACCAATAGCCTCCTGGTCAGCCTTTCCATCAGTGATCTGATGGTGGGGGTACTTGGCATCCCTTTGAATATCAGCTGCAATGCCCTGATGTTACAAAGGAACAGTCAAGTATGCGCCGCAGGTACTATTTTATACCGTCTGCAAGGAGTCTCCGAGATGACCCATATTTTCGCCACCACACTTGAACGATATATATACGTTATGTTTCCCATGAAGTATATACACATCGTGACCGCCGCAAGAGTGCTTTATTTGGTGTCCGGAGTTTGGTTGATATCGCTTTTCGTCGCGCTCATACCCCTTGCCTGGCAAAACCCCAACGAGTACTTCGTAGAAACGCCGTCTAAGAACCGCCTCCTGTACGCTGCAATCTATAACGTTTTCGGCGCCGTGTTCTTTTTTCTCCTTCCCTTGGTGATCATGATGATAAGCTATGCTCGCATGTTTGTGGTCGTCCATCGGCAAATCAAAGAAATACGGATGCAGAACTATCCAAGATCGTCATCACAACGCCCGCCAGTCGCCACTGAAGCGCGCGCCATCTCGATCTTCGCGCTTATGCTGTCTGTGTTCACCGTTTGCTGGTCCTCCTGGTACATAATGGCTATAATGTTTTACACCGGCCATCACGCCATGTTACCGTATGAGCTCCTAGACGCTCTTGACTTTCTCCGTTTTGCTGTGGCGTTTGTTAACCCGATACTGTACACGTTTTTGAAGCGCGATTTTTCCCGCGCGCTTCGCTCGCTTGTGCGGCGCGAGGGGGTCCGGCCGGGAGAATTCATGTCGTCGACGAGATTGCGCTCAATGGCATCTGCTTTGCAAACACGCACCTCGACATCCTACGGCGAGGAAAATCCAATCTCTGGAAATGGAAGCTCAACATGAATTAGACTATCGCTTACACGCGTCAACAAAATGTCACCACTGATCTCAAGTGGTGAAACGTGCAGGAGTCCTATTGACAAACATTTCGCGGAGTTACAATTTTCGCTAGCTGCTCTTTTGGCTCCGAAATATTCCTCATTACGCTATAAACATCGAGGTATTTGGTACATTTGAGATCTTTACCATGAACAATGCTAAGTGACAGGAACTTATTTCCCAAAGAACAAGTGGAGGTAATTTACTATGTAATTTACTATGATTCGCGACGAAATGTTGAAAAATTATTGAGTTTTTAGTTCATCTACCAGTACAATACTATGCTAGTTGCAATTATTTGCCTTCGCATAAACAAATGAAAATACTTTACGAAGTAGCTTACCTTTGCTAAAAGCCATAGGAAACGAATTATAATGAAGTCAAGAATAGCTAGATAATGCACAGTAAAGAAGCAACAAAGAGAAACATTCAGCGATTGATGGTTTTGAGTATGCTCACATGCGTAATAAACCGAGCCGCCTTTGAAAAACAGCTGAATAATTTGATGCCTACAATCGGGCTTTTCGTATAAATAATATGGCCATTTCATTCTTTGTTTTAAAACCCACCATGAAATCCTTGTCTGTCGGGCTTTCTATTTTACCATTAACTCTAGAACGGAGCATTTCCGGTGCTGGAATATTCTCCATGTGTTTTCCTAGCAAACGGATAATAATAGATCAGTTCTAGTGCTTTGCGCAAACTTTCGCAGAAGTTTTCAGTAAATCGCGGAAATGGTATTTATTGGGAAAAAAATTATAGTTAATTTCAAGGGTTTAGTGTCCGACAAGATTAAGATTTCAATTTTGGGAAAGTAATGAAGAGTTTATCTGATTTAAAAGAAACTAAATTCAAATACAATGCAAAGAGAGATGTGCCAGTAATTACCTTGGAATTTCCTTTTATTTTTTAGGGCTTCTTGCATCTATTCTTTCGGGATTTTCTCTGGCAAATTTACAGAGTTTTAAACGGCTTGCATCGAATTATTTTAAACTACTAGATAAGGCGGACAATTAATTCTTTGAAATATTCACTTTAATGTTCCATGTCATATTCGATAAAAATTATGTGCCATATGATAAACACAACTGTAAAAACCCGTAGTAATGTTTCAAGAAAATTGTCGAAATAAAGATTCGCATATAGACTTGTCTGAATGCTTTAAATTCAATCGAATACTGTAGTGATAAGAGGGATTGATCTATATTTTTATTTTGATATTGAGTAATTATGATACAATCGATGTCATTATGCGCTATAGAATTGGCGGATTCCCAAAGGCATTGGAGGCACGCTTGCAGCTTGAGAAAAAGGCGGGAAATCTCGTCACGATATCAACTTGGCGAATATCTACGACGTGCCTCAAATGTCGCAAACAATCGCAAACGGAGCTCATGTTTGGCCGGGATTTTAAAATGGGGATGAAATTATATCTGTATTTTTAATTTGTATTAGTTACCAGTATTATTTCAGCTAAAATGATGGTTTTATTTTCACTTACGTGCCGTAAGACTTGATCCTTTAAGGTTTGATTACAAGACCACACAAAATCTGGTTGAGTGAAAGTGAAAAGTAATACTAGCAGTTAATAAAAGATAAGGGAAGGAAAAGTAAAGAATTGGTAAAACGGGCTGTGGGAAATATAAAAAAAAATTATAGAACGGTAAAAAACATACAAAAAAGAGTCATGTTTTGACCGTTTTCTTTTCTGTTTTTTTTTCTTTTCTTTTCATTTTCCTTCCCCTTCTTTCAAAAACAAAAAGGCGAAATAAAGTAGATGGTCCTTCAGACTTGAACTGCTACTTTAAGTTAAAGCACTAAATGTGTGAAGGTTTTGCGTTGTACTTCATCACGAGTAACTTCCTCCTTTTTTTTGTCTGTCAAATCTCCTCTTTTCTTTTTTTTTTTTTTCGCTCTGCCAAATCTTTTATTAGCTGAAATCAAGTTCACTGACAAAGAAATCAGATAGATTAAGAACTAAAAGGGAAAAACAACTAAAGAGACCCTCAGATTTTAAGATCTGCTACTTTCAGTAAAAACACCAGAGGTGTAAGGGTTTTGCGTTGGAGGAGTTTGAACTTGTTTTTGTTTTATTGGTCATTTCGAACTGTCAGCTTAAAGCTTTAGAAAGATGATTGTGAGATTATCGCGCTGCTATATTTTCTTCTTGCTAGAGGTAGCTCTCAACTTCCTGTCGAAAATGTATTCAAAATGTCTGTCGCAGCGTTTTTCTTTTCTTCTCTCCTTGATCGTGTGTTTAATGTGAGTACGACGTAAAAATTACCTTCGCTTATTTTAGAACTGTGAATATAGTATTCCCTGGGTGTGGCAATAACTATAAAATTTAAAAAATACCATTTTTTATCGATATCGTCTTCTGTGTTAAAGGTCTGGAATATTGTCCCGAATGTCTCGTTTTATTTTCTTGGTAATATCCATACTAATAATATGTCAGCATAATTCCCAACATCACATTATGGTTCGATCGCTATAGGTATAATATAGGTAGAATAGTAAAGTTATCTTCCTAATATGACAATCACTCCAAGTGGCTTTTGTTTACTAAGGAAGTGCAAATAAATAACAACCGCTGTCCCATATTTTATAACCAATTAACTGTTGTTGTATTTAAAAAGCTTCCGTTTTTTTTTAGGAAGAAGCAAAAAGGAAATGCGTAACGTTTGTTTACAATGTGTTAGCTTAACCGTTGTGTGGTTTATGTGGACTTGGTTGTTGTCAAAATGTTTCTGTTTATGTATTTACATTTTTTATTGTGACTATTTTAGATATCTATCACAAATCTTGATTTTGTTGCCAGTGGTGATACAAATTGACCCCATATCTCTCGATCGAGTGATTCCGATTCGATGGCACAAAACCCCCATTCTCATTGGAGCTATTTTCTCTTACCATTCCTCCAACAACCAACCCCCCACCCCACCCCCTCCGATTCTTCCCAGGGTATTGTTGACTCCAAAACTGATGTAATATTGTTCTCGCATTTTCGACGACAAGAGATTTCTATATTTCAACGCGATTTCATATTTCATTTTTCGAATAAACTTCCCAGCTTTATTTGGGATTCATTTTCGGAGGGATATTTAAAAATACAGTTTACACAAACTGTCCTTTTCACAGAAAAAAGTTGGGTCTGTATTTTAGAAACTCGATATTTCTGGAGATGTTTTATAACTGTCAAAGAACAAATATAAATTCATTGATGAGTTGGCTGGAGTTTTGTAATTATTGCATTTGGGACCGTAGAAAGCATAGTAAATAAGAGTAGAAATCTTTGCATAAGCTACACCTGTTAATAAGCTAATGTTTGTATATATTTGATTTTGTTTTGTTTTGAAAGCTTAGGAAATTCAGCTGAAATTACAAACCATAGGTGGAAGAGAAGTTGAAATCTCACGCTACGTTTTGAAATTAAAAATCTAATAATAACGACACATTTCTTGCACATTTACCAATAACCGATGTGTTAGGTAAATGTTTACGCACACAGAACGATTGATTTCCGAAACAAGAGATTTATGGGAAAATATAAAATGGTAGATCGACAAATTGTTCTCTAAAACTTTCGTGGAGTAGTAGATCTGTAGAAGAGAATTTGATATTTTGTTTGTCTCTTTGTTCAGAAACCATGGAATTTAACCCTGATCGAGTTCATTTCTTTCCATTGGGTCCTCGCGATGACTCTTGATACTCAGTTGACGAAATATTGCAACTCGTGTCATTCCTATTTTTCCTTGTTTTTGGCTTTTAAAAATGAAAAACGTACGAGTTTTATTATGAATTGGAAACGTGCTTCCTTAATTTAGTTTGCTGTGTTGGTGTTTTATCCAATAAAGCCTAAGGTATGTCTCTTTGATTTATTCGTTTGTTATTTTGGCGTTTGAAATAGAAAACCTTATTGTTAAATCTTGAATAGAATGTATGCTTCCCTCTATTAAATCATGTCTCTTTTGTGTTGATGTTTTATGTAATGGAGCTTGAAGTTTGAACTTAGCTTGCATTCTTTTTCGCGAAAGCTGTGTAAATCCGTTTGTCATTACAGTGGCACTGACCATTTGGCTTGTAGTCAGATTGCTCTCAAGCCCTGTCAGGTTTGAGAAGTAAATCGGATAATAGTCTCTGTGATATTGCATTTATCCCATTCAGACAACTTTCAAAGATAACACCCACAAAGTGACCAATTTGTGACTTAAAATCTCTTAGCAGAATCACCAGCTCACCAAACATTTACGGGATTTAGAACTCAAGAAACTGCGATCGAGATTGCTGACGTTGCATCCAATAACTGCAATAAAATATAAGTGTTTCCAAACCTAGATATGGGGGTTATACTAAGCAGGTCTTCGTATTTAGGTTCATATTTCTCCAGTTTGGTTCATGATATTTTTTCCCAATTTTTGTTACCAAGTCAAAAAACATACAACTCATTATCACTGATAACTGTTTCCGCAATTTCTTGTTAAAATCGATAAAAACGAGAGATTAAAAACACATAAAAAACATTTCCGTTAACCAAGCCCTAAGCCTTATATCCTTCTAACCCTCCTACCTTAACCCCCCTCCCTCCCCCCCCCCTTAAATCCCATGTGTTTGTTTGTATAGCCGAGTTGTTATACGGTGCTTATCGAATTAGACTCAACCAAGAATATTTTCTAGCTCTATTAGTTTGCGCTTTTACGTAACATTTATCGAGCGAAGATTTTTTCTGTCGTGTAAAGGGTACCTTCAAGCCCTTTAAAACCTTTTTTTATTTTTACTCTGCTAAGTTTGAGTCATCGTAAATACAACTCTTGTGACAACTAAATGGTCTGTTAAAACGAAAGTTTTAAGCGTTTTTCCGTCCGATGAGACGTTTGACCGAAAGAATGCACAATATCGGACCGCCAAACAGGAACATAATATGGCTAGTCTTATTTCTTTGTTAAGAAAAGGCAAACTTGAAAAAATCTTAGCTTTTAAATCTCGTCTGCCTTTCGCTATCGTGAAATCTTGGCGAGGGAGGAAATGAGACAGAAGCGTAACTTGGGCTTATCTTTTTCAGAGGAAAATTTCCTCTGGTTTTGATATGCTTGAAAAATACTCAGAATATCACATTTTGCCAGAAGCACTCCATAACTTTTAACACTATCATAAAGCAGGGATAAACAGACATGTTTTGTAGATACTACTAAGTAAGCGGTTGGTATCTCGTATTTGTATTTCGTGAATAGGTGGGGCGTGGGTGGATTATGGAAGATAGATTAGGTTTAGTTTCTCTGCTTTCCTTGTTTCTAAAATGCCTCTCAACAGTTTTTTCTCGATAATTTTGTGCAGTTGAATAGTGATATTTTGTAGAAGGAAGAACATTTCATCCAAGATCCACATTTGCAGCCAAATCACCCTTATACCTACTATTTTCATACCCAAGCACCCCTTGCTCTACCCTTTACTACTAAGGATATACAGGATTACAGGATATTTCAAATGTAAAAGATCGGTTATAGGAAATCTGTGTTGAGTGCATCTTAGCTCGCTGAAAATGGAGATTAGAGATTTATCTTTAAATTTGGGTACGAATCATCACTTTCTCGAACCTTCGCGCGCTTTTGTTCAAGCGGTCTTTATGGATTTCGCTTTGAATTGAGCGAACATTGAAAATAAATAGTTTTGCAAGCGTTTTGATATTCCTTTTTTAATTTTCTATAAATGTTAAACCAGTATTATACTATTTTCACGTTAACAGTAATGATGGAAATATAAAAAAAACCTTGCTAAACAAGTATATTTTATTTAGACGCGTTTGTGACCAAATTAGACTGCCACTGAGACTTTAACACATCATTCCCTTTCCACATCTGTCTCGGTCTCCATCCCCTAGCCCTTCACCCCCCCCCCCCCCCCCCCTCCCACCCTATCTCTCTATTCACCTTCCCTATTTGCGTGTTTCCCCCTTTCTTGTTAGCTTTTGTCTTCACCCCTCTTCTGTTGCGTATGTTTCCGGTCACGTGAGAGATTGGGTTGGGGAGGGAGAGTCGTCCAAACTGAAGCCAGCCTAGCCTACAGTGACGCAATGAGGACAATTTTGAGCTCTGTACTATAGATGGGATGAGGGTTTTTCTATCAAGGATCAAACACCCGTAATAAGGACAGAGAAGATGAGTGTATAAATATAACAATACCAACAACATTTAACGCAAATGCTCGGAGTCAGTGTAAATGATTAAGTTACGGTAGACGAAGTCCTAAGCTGGGAATTACCATCCCTACAAACCGCACGCACGGAGAAATTAGATTATAAAGTGTTTGAAATTTTGTGAAGGTTAGTTGGTTTCGTAAAAAATGTAATTGAAAGCCTTCTTTGTTTTGTTTAAGGGACGTTTTAAAACTAGAAACCTCTTGAGCCGGAGAGTACGATAAAATGTGCACTTAGCTTTCCACTACGTGCCACTGATCTGCAATTTGTACAAAGGCTTTCATTGATAAAAATACGTACGCCTTCTTGTAGGATGCACCAAGTTTTGCAAATTTTCTCTTATAACTGCATTTGTTCGTCTGTCTCTCGATGATGCATTTTTTGTGTGATAACAATGGTTTTATTCTGTGAAGCTTGACTTTTTCAGACTTTTGCCCTTAACCCAAATATTGCATATTATTATCTATTAACAATGACGATGTTTAGGTAATCCCCGAGCGTATGGTAGCCTTGATGTGTTTAGTCTTTTAATGAAAAAAAAAAACCTTGTCAAGTCTAAGTGCATATATTTTTTAACACTAGAAAGCGACATTACTCGCGAATATCTCAATTTAATGGTTCTCTGAAAGCTAAAGTGAGTTGTGCAACTACGCAAGCAATTACAATCAAGCCGAAAACCACTTTGCTTTAGTGAAACATTAGGAGGCAGGCCATGTTTTTACCCAATTTGATTCCCTCTCCATTTGTTTGATGCGTTAGGCGCCTTGCTTGATTGTCTCAGGGTTGTATCCCATTTCCCCTTTGTTCTTATTATTCAACCCTAAATTGCCTGTAATGGCCCTTGTCTCCGATTGCAGATCTTTCTTTAGACCTTCCTCGCACGAAATTGAGTAATAGCCAGAACAGTGTCTCAGATAGGATCAAACAATAACAGTAATCGCCTACCGTTTAATATACAGCGGTTTAGAGGTTGTTACTTTATCTGCTATCACCTAAAATGCGTTTCTTTCATTTTTTTTCTCTCCGGCTATCATCCTGAATCTTGCAAAATAGGCGTAGCCTTTTCGTTATATGTGTTAGTAATGAGTGTATTCAGGAAATGTAATTCCATAACTTATTATATTCGGCACAGCCCACTTGTAAATATTCTATATTTGTCTTTTTCATTTGGTTTTCATTTGCCTTTCAGGTTTTCCTCCAAATATATTTTTACGATCTTTACAATTTCCAATTTGTTTTTTTTTTCATTGGGGACGTTCATTAAAAAAATAAAAAATAAATAAAATAAACGTAGTGTGTATAGTATGTTAGAGCCTAAAGTTTAAACTTTTCTGCTTGCGATGGCACTAGAAGAATTGAATCATGAGTAATGTTCATTGACTTTTGTAATTATCGTTCTTGTCGTTTTCTTTAGTTTCCGTTTCCATTGCTATTTTTGATAACCAAATGTGTTCGCCTCGTTTCAGCACGGTGTCGTCCGGTCTCAATTCTCTCGCTGCCGTTGTTCTTGAAGACATCATTCGACCCTTCAATAAGATATACAACCGCACCATGACGGAAAGCACGGCTACCAAGTACACCAAAATACTAGGTAAGCGTCACCCCGTACGCAGTACCCCGCGGCTCTGCTCATGAGGACTGGTGCAAAGTTGTTATGCACTACGCCCATATGACTTTTTATCATCGATGAAAGAACTAAGTAATTTTTTTATTATCCTTTGACTTACGCGCGGTACCGTGGTTACCAATACAAAGTTCTAAAAAGGTGTTAGCATGCTCACTCGGTGTTTTACCGCTATCCGCTGAGTCGTGACCGCCATCTTGTTTTTATTAATTTTGACCCCGGCTCGCGGGCGGTTAGAACAAAACAAGATTTCGCTCACTCCTCGGCGAATAGCGAACACCGGGTAAACGCCTGCAAGTTCTAAGAAATTAGCCAATCAGCATGCAAGAATCACAGGCTGGATTTACACGGACTTCGTGAACAAGGAGGATTCCGTTGTGCTCTAATGTGCACTAAAGTACTTTTTGCTTTTTGCTGGTTGGTTAGTGAGCTTCATGTCAATCAGACAGTACGTTTCTTACATCCTAATTACTTCACAAAATGTAAAGGTGGCCACGCTAGCGCGCGTCGCATGGTGAAACTTCCCCCCCCCCCCAATAAGATCGTTTTTGAGCAAACATAAAAGTTAAAGATATAGCAGATCTAGTTAGATTTTGAGAGAATTGCTTGAGACATGGACTTGCCGTGTTGTGTCTTATTGATAATTTTCTGTGAAGAACCAATGAGAAAAGGAAAGAACAATAGCTTTTACTTGACGTAAGACTTCTAATAATTCATCTTGTACATGATAAGTAACCCTAAAGACGAATCTTCAATAACGTTATGCAAATCATTTTCATATTAAAACATTTTGCCATGTCGTCAGGTAGCCTGTTTAGATTTTGTTTTGTTTGTTTGTTGTTTGTTTGTTTGTTTGTTTGTTTGTTTGTTTGTTTGTTTGAAGCTAGAAGGGAGTTGAAACGTGTAAGAGTGTCGAAAAGTGAGTTTATCTAGCAAATAAAGTTTCTGCTCTTAACCAAACTCTTCCTGGCTTAGCCTCTTCTTGAATTACAACAATTCTAACCAGTATAATTAGCTGATTATTAAAATTACTATCTTTTGCACTGGTACCACCCCACCCCCAGAAAACTAAACTAAGAGCCCGATTAAATATATTTAATAAGATAGTAACCTTGCTTGTACAGCAGGTGGCCCCTATGTATCTCACTGAAAGATTTCTACTTTGCTCGGCCTTTGCGTGGCTTTCGCCTACTTCGATATCAATAGTAATTTGCGTATTTTTCAACCGGCAATGACATGTTATCACGCCTCTTTATCATTAAGTGCAGCTATCTAATACAACACCGGCACGACCATGTCTATTGAAGAACAAGAGCTTTTTACTTCTGAAAGCCAAAAAAATGCAGAAATAAAGAACCAAGTCCAATACCTTTTCCTCTTTGAGGGTTTCCACGTGTGGTTTGTCTACTACCTGTCTACACACAAGAGGTTCTTTATAGAACGCTCGCGTTTAATCTGTTTAAGGAGGGGATAATCATGAAAACAGACACTAACTTGATCGGAAAAGGTCTACGCGACGGCCTGCAAGTTTAGTGGCCTGAATCGCCATTTAGGAATTACATGTATTAGCAAGGAGGATCGGATATTTAGTCTTTAATGCACGCGGATTGTTATCTAAACACTGTGGTTTGTATAGGTTTGATATGAGCCCAGGGAACGCAACTATTCGAAAAAAACACATTTTGGCAATTAAACACTTCAAGTGTTTTTGTGGCTGTGATTTGTGATGGCTGAGTTGAAGGATCCCCCTGGTAACAATCAGGATTGTTGCGTCTTCCATGTAGTTCATGGATTCTGTGATACCATGTTTTTGCGAACGAATGTCGCTTGTTACCCAAAGCTCATTATAATTTGTTTTTAACAAACGGGCGACCAAGAGCGACTGTGATGAATGGCTGGTTTTCGCGCTACCTTGTTTCCACTCTTCGCCCCAAGGATGTTAGAAAAAAGGGAGAGCTTGTCTTGGTTGAAAACAGCGTTTAATCACTCAGATTATTTCTTATATTTTGAGGCTTTTTCAGACCGTGAATTCAAGATGGTAAAGTTCCATTTTGGAAAAGTAACACTTATAAAAAGTCAGAAAATTCCCCTAGTTTTAGTAGAAAAATTGATTGAATGATGTATGAGCTTGGATGGATATTGCCTGGAAACTCTAGACACGAGAAATTCAAACAAAATTTTAGTTTTTAGATCTACAAAAAGTATCTCAAACATCTAGGTTGCAGAGTAGGTATTACAACGACTTTATAGGGCATTGCTGTGCATTTTACGGGCAAAAATGAACAAATCAGCTGGCTTAAATACATTTTATCCCGCTCAAAATTTTTCTTGCATTTTTGAATAAAAATAGACTTTATTCATTTTTTTAATGCCCTATAAAGTTAATTGTAATAGTAATAGCTCGCTGCGCTCGGGCTAAAATAAACCTGAGTTGGGCCAAAAACATATTTATGCCCGGGAACCTCGGCAATGGCAGAAAAAAAAATAGAGATTCAAAAGGCCAGACATGTGAAATGCATTCTGATACATTTTGTTTTCTTCCTAACCGCGACACGTTAAATCTCCAGGTTTCTCAGTTTATCGAGGGCGGGGACGTTCGCGCCGTAACCTAGCCATCTTTATACGTCAGATCCGTCAGAAAAGATTGAACTATAAGAACGAGTTCATTTTTATCGAAACTAGTTTAGAATTGAGCGCTTGTGAACACTCTCGTCGCTTTGATGGGCAGTGACATAATCAAGTCAAAAGTTAGGCCCCTTTTACATGATATCAAGCTCGACCGCCCAAAAATTTCTACAGGAAACGTTGTTTGCCCGTGTAACCGCGAATTTTTCACTTTGTTTACAGTCGAAAATTCGACCGGTATCATGTAAAAGGGTTTATGCAGCAGTGAGCACCTTTACCAAATCTTCACAGCAATTATAAGAGAGCTAAACCAAAGGCGAAGGCAACTGCAACAAGAACGTGACCATAAAAATACGTGCATAATAAACACTTTTAATTTAAAGAAAATTTCGATAAAATTATATCGGTTATACAGTCCCAAAAATAAAAATTAGCCTAGAACCTTTTGTTTTACCATAGCGAACTGTAATATTCTGGTACACAGTCCTCGCTAGACCATAACACTTGGGGTCTTCACGTCGTCGATGGTAGTAAAATGGCTTTAATTGTAAATCCATTTCTGCAGTCATCGTTGCTTTTATTCCTGAATTAGAACTCACAGCTGGTACTCACGTTTAGCCACCGCTTCCCCGCTATTTTTTAACCCTGCGAGTTCTGAATTAGAACTCGCGGGGTACACACGTTAAGCCACGGTTTCCCCGCTATTTTTGAATTCAGGTTTTCAAATTCTTAGATGGTATAAGTCAAGATATGCAGAAATCGAAGTTGAAGCAAAATGCTTAGAAGCAATTCGGTGATTTTTTTTTAAAAATAGAGATACCAATTTAGTTGAATGGCCTTTTTCAAAAATTTCTAAATTAAAAAGTGAAACGATGGTATTTACCCTCGCCCTTTAATCCTTATTCTTTATAAAAATAAAATGGCCAAAAACGCTTTATTCTATTCAATAAAAATACTATGAATTTATGGAGTTCCCGGCTAAAGAAACCATTCAGTTGATTGTAGTGATGTTGATATCCTGGCGACTGTAGTCTATCATGCAGCAATAAGACAATCTTAATGCGGAAATCCTCATAATATTTTCGTATTTTGGGAACAAACCTTCGGGCCATGTTATATTAATCCTGAAGGCCTTATGGCTGGGAACCCCGTCTGTGTCAACAATATAGAAATGGTACTTAGTATCAGGTGTTCACCACTTGAGTTGCCTGATAGATGTTGTGGGTGGAGTTGTGATACACACATCACTGTTCTTTTACTGCTGATTGATGATAAGCATCAGTGCTCGTCGATTAGTTTTAGTCGAAGTTAGTTTTACGAGAAATGTGCAGAGAAATTATCGCTGCCGGTAAATCACTAGATCTCTGAGCTCTCAGTTTACCCGGTCCGCTGTTTGTAACTTTAGAGTGTTAACTTTTAGAGTGTGCAATTTTAAACTTAAAAAAGTTTGCATAAGTTGCCATTTTCTTTTTCAAGCAATTAGCAATCAGCGTAAAAAAAGGACAAACCCAGGTTTGAAAACATTCTGACTAGTGTATTCTAGTGGTACCTGTAGACGTTTACATGGCTTTCATAGATCAGGATTTATCAATTTGTTACCCATGCATGAACCACATCCACTTCTTATAAACATGACACGCCCATTAAGGTAACGTTTTTGATTTTTTTCCGACGAGCTTCCCTATTTCAAAACCTTCATATTTTTTTTTACTTCATCTTTGATTTGTTTACTTAGTAGTCATGGTTTCTTGTAGTCTCTCTCTTCAGATCATTTCCGTTTCTGTGCGGAATTGATGAGGAAAGAACAAATAAAATACTAATATTAACGGAGTTTTCCTGTTGGAATTTGAATTATTCTCCTTCTGAATAACAGTTCTATATATTTATTTTGTTGATGCAGCATTAGGGTGACCGTTATATAGTATTTTGTTTTACGAATATGTGGTGATGTCACTGACCTAACATGAGCAAAGAGCAGGGGTGAAGGGTACCACGCTAGGCGAGTTTTCCGGGTGTGTATAACATTCAATTGTACGGGTACCACGATAGGCGAGTGTTCCGGGCGTGTATAACATCTGATTGTACGCGTACCACGCTAGGCGAGTGTTTCGGGCGTGTATAACATTTGTACGGGTATCACGCTAGGCGAGTGTTCCGGGCGTGTATAACATCTGATTGTACGCGTACCACGCTAGGCGAGTGTTTCGGGCGTGTATAACATTTGTACGGGTACCACGTTACGTGAGTGTTCCGGGCGTGTATAACATTCGATTGTACGGGTACCACGCTAGGCGAGTGTTCCGGGCGTGTATAACATTCGATTGTAGTAGTAAGTATTTGAGTGTATATATTATTATGATTTAAGTGACTTTCTTTTCCTCTTAGCGCTGTTTTTCGGCGTGCTGACTGTCGGCCTCTCCTTCCTCGCGATGAAGATGGGAGCCATCCTTACGGTATGGGACAACATCCAGGTTATCATGTGATCCGCACGGTATCACGTGATTTGTTGACGCAAATTATTAGGCTATCGTTGTCGTATCTTGTTCTACCTTAAATTACACAAGATCGCTTTCAAGCCATTCATTTTTATGTATAGATCAGATGAAACAAAACGCCCAACCAGGATACTAAAACAAAAACCAAAAATCTTTAAGTCCACTTTACCAAATTTTCATCTCTCTAGACGGAAATTTGGCAGTGTCGATTGCCAGTTTCAGTGTATCATATCTTATTTATGATTTACTGACTTGCTTCCTTGCTTCTCGTAGACGTTCTACCGGGTGTTTGGCGTGGTCGGTGGCCCTGTGGTAGGGATATTCTGTCTGGGGATGCTTACAAGGAAAGCTAATACTAGAGTGAGTAGTGATAGAAAGTATTCCATTCTTACCCATGATCGTCGGCAAAATCGATTTCAACCCTAAGGGAGGGCTTTTTGGGCGTGGTCAACAGAAATTCTTACCCCTAAGAGAAAGCAAATTGGGTGTGGTCGAAAGACTTTTGTAACCCTATAAGATAGCAGAATCGGAAAAAAACGTCAAACACCACCTTAGGAATAGCAATTGGTCGAATATTATACACTAAGAGATAACAGAATCGGGGAAAAACGTTAAACATCCCCTTAGGAATAATAGTTTTTACCCTAAGAGATTTTATACCCTAAGAGATGGCAAAATCGGAAAAATCCTTCAACACCCCCTAAGAGATGGCAGCTGGTCGAAATTTCATACCCTAAAAGATGTGACGATCTCCCCCGTCTACTTTACTGGAGAGTCCCTCTTCCCCCGAGGGCCCACCCCTCTAATACCCCAGGGACAAGTGGGAGGGTCCGACCTGCCACGCGGGGATACACAATATGTCCCATGGTATTTTTCGATAGCAGAACTGACCTTTAGCAATAGGCCATCCCAGCTATAAGCATACGCGCGCACTCACCATGGTAACCTACCTCAATTACCGTCATGCAGCGCGCGCTTCGTTTGGTGCAAGCTTAAAAATGCGCGCGCTGCATTCTGGTAGTTGAGGTAAGTTTCTATGGTAATTTGCGCGCAAAATTATAGCTGGAATGGCCTATTGCTATTTGACATTTGCGCTGACAACGTATTTTGAAAAAGGTGACTACTGCTTGTCTTAATCTATGGTTATCCGTGTCCCTAGGGTGCCCTGGTGGGGCTTATGCTCGGCTTCGCCTTTGGTCTGTGGATCGGCATCGGTGCCCAAGTGTACCCACCACCTCTTAGTCTACCGCCCGTCTCCACATCTGGATGTGAATCAGGCTTAAACACGACGGCACCCGTAACCAACGTGACCACTCCTCCACCACAGCCACCCCACAGGTTAGGGTTACTCTCCTAGCCGCCATTCGTATGAGAGATGAAGAATGAATAAGTGAGAATGAATGTGTGAGAAAAACATCAATTTCCTATGGTTGATTTGTGGAGACTATTTCGATTGAATTTATTGCCAAATTCGTTGTTGCGTGACCTCCAACAATCCAAAGGTTCCTTTCTTCGTTTTGGAAAAGCGCGTAGTCAATCACACCAGACAATCAAAACCATACAAACCGCCCCCAAAGTTTGTGTCTGACTACGCGCTATTCCCAATAAAGACAAGGATTTTGGATTCGCCGAGGTCGCGCAACAACGAATTTGGCTGTAACAAATAAAGTATAAAACTTTGTTTTAGATGGTTATTTCGCGATTGTGTCACATCATATGTCTAACATTGATCCAAAACAAAATCAAAGGAGTTGGTGACGGGGGCCCGGGGACCCTAAACATCGTCCATGATCTGTCTGATATCAAGAGCTAAGAGTCAGGGCTCTCCACCAAAAGTTTGATGCTTTTGCTCGCTCACTCTCACTACGAACGTATCTGCTCATTGTCTTTTTCCTGCTTTTACAGCTATGAAGGCCTAACTTTGTACAGGCTGTCGTTCCTGTGGTACAGCGGTGCCTGTTTTGGCGTGACTTTCGTGTTCGGACTATTAGTCAGCTATCTTTTCCCAGGTAAGGGAAAACGTAGGCTTGCCAGTAAAACTGAGAAAATATCAAGCCTTTTCTCTGCGAGATAGCTAGAGTTAGTAGCCCAGGTTTCAAACGAATCATCGCTTGACCGAGTTATCTAAAACTATAAGCAGGAAGAAGCTTTTCATGACCAAACCAAAATCAAAAAGATTAAATAACAAAGAAAATTAACGTGTTTGTTAGTTTTTGTCCGTTCTCTAGGTTACCTTGGTATATTTTTGCCGTTGCTTATAGCGCGTTTGTTTCCATGCTGTTCCATAGTAATACTTGTCGTTGCTAGGTGACTCTAGCATGTTTGTTGCTGGATGACCTTATAGTGTCTCTTTATCGTTGCTAGGTGACCATAAGTGCGATGACGTGGATCCTCGCCTTCTTTTCAATTACCGGAAGTGTTTCTCTTCATCAGAAGACGAGATAGAACTTTATCAGGTTGAAGTACGTTCAATCCCCCCCCCCCCCCCCCTCTTACAACTTACGACACCCCAGCCCTCTCCTATGCCTTACCGTAAATGATCTAATAAATGCCTCCTATCTAATGAACGCCCCCCTAAGCCACCTTAGTTTGTAATGAACGCCCCTCTAACAAACGCCCCCCTCTATTTAACGCCCCCCTACCCCTCGGACCATCCATCATGTTTGTAATGAACGCCCCTCTAACAAACGCCCCCCTCTATATAACGCCCCCCTACCCCTCGGACCATCCATCATGTTTGTAATGAACGCCCCTCTAACAAACGCCCCCCTCTATTTAACGCCCCCCTACCCCTCGGACCATCCATCATGTTTGTAATGAACGCCCCTCTAACAAACGCCCCCCTCTATTTGACGCCCCCTACCCCTCGGACCATCCACGAGTACTTCCCGCCCACCTCTCTAGTGCTTCTTCGCCCTTTAAACTGGATAAGCACAATACCATCCCCAACCCTTCTAGTTGTACAGTCCTCTTTCTGACTAACCACACCCTTAACCACCATTCCAGGGACGCGAGGAGGTCCAGCAGGAAAACGAGGGGACTGGGCTTGAGGCCCACAGGGAGACCGTCTCGTCTGCTGCTCTCCTTAACGTTTCCTCGCTGTGATGATACGAAAGCGGGCGATCTTTCCTGAATGCAGTTGTGAGAGGAAGGGAATGCGACCTCTATATGATAGTATGAAGTGTGAGGAACGGGAACTCCACATGCTAGTATGAAGTGTGAATATGTTTTATTGGATGTATTTGAGAGGTGGCTGTAATACTATGAGTGAAATGAACGTCCTATCACTATGAGTGAATTGAACGTCCCTAAAGAGAATACAAGTTTTAATGATGGTTCCAGGAGAAAAGAGGAATAGGGCACAACCTGTCTACAATATGGTGATTTAGATCCACTCGCGCACGTTCGATTGCGCGCGCACGCTTTTCAAGTTGGCGTCGCGTCCATCGTCCTGTTCAGGACGGCATTTCATGCATTCATTAGGGTGATTTAGATCCACGACGCCGGCAAGAGGACGCCGCCTCGCGCACATTCTATTGCGCGCGCACGCTAATTTTTGCCGACGACCCGTCCTGAAGAGGACGTAAAAAAAGCATGATGGGACGCCGGCAAAAATCAGCGTGCGCGGGCAATAGAACATGCGCGAGGCGGCGTCCTCTTGACGACGTCGTGGATCTAAATCACCCTATTATATATACGATCTCGGGCGTCTTGAGGTCACTAAGAGTTGTAACATCACAGTAAAGGGGGCTGGCTCTTGCAAAGCCGATCTTGCCTGACGGCTAACTACAGGGCTCCCGAACAGAAGATCAGGGACAAGGCTGATGTTTGGGACAGAATGTGTTCAACGGGCTGCCATGACCTCATCACTGCCAATTCTTAGCTTGTGACAGAGAAAAATAATTGGTAAACTGCAGAAGGAACGGGAATACCGTTTTCCTCGACTGTCAAAAAGTTTCCTAGAAAAAGACAGGAAGGACTGACTTGTGCATACGTAGACGAAACATTCAACTCAGATATTTGTGACTAATATAGTTCTTTCTTTGAACCATTCTGCTGCACTAGCTCGTTATTTATTTGATTTGTCAGCGTTATTTATTTTCAAATTTTCTGTATTAGTTTTACAATTTGTATATCGGTTATTTCATTTAAATAAAGCCTTTATGCCATAGTGACTGTTTGGTTTATTTTGCAGTTTTCTTTTATCAGCTCAGGGAACCCACCTGTGCGGTTTGAATAAAGTCCGAAATGTTTCTTGTTTGTTTAGGATGGTGCGTTTGTGCTTATGTATCTCGTCTGCTTTCGAGGGCCTGCGCTTCCTGGCGGTTTCCGTGACACGGTAGCCAACTCACAATCACGACGGTCGTTAAACCGTAGAGTTGAGCACCCTGTGTTGAAGTTTGAGTGCGCGTGATGCTTACCATAATAGATTGACTTTTTGTGCGTTTGTCTAAAAAGCCGCACGGATAACGCAGCGCTTCAACAACAGCCAGTCGTTGCGTAGTATGTCCATGACTTTTATGACGTTTGACGCTTCTGCGCGTAAAGTTAGACGCACACAAAATGAGTCCATTAGGTAGGTCAGACAGTGCTCTTGTTCTTATTAACAGTGCATTGTTACAGCGACAGTAAAACCGTGGACACCCAAAGATATATGTGGAATTATATTGTCTTCAAACGTCAAAAGCGAGTGACCAAGTGATTGGTCAAACATTCCATACATATTTCCAATGTTCACGGTTAAACTGATGGCGCTATAACATAATAAACTCACAAACCGGAAAACGTTTCCATATTTGGAATTTAATATTATTTTATTAATATATAAGATATCTACATGAGGTGCTCATATTGCTGACCACTCATTTCATTCACTTTTTACATTTCTTTTTCGTGGTTTATGCCAAATACAGTAAGACTTAAGATCAGATCCCTTGCTTCATTCAGTCTGCTCGGTCGTTTCTATGGAGGGTTGGGGCGATTGACGGGGGGATCCAGAGGGAGGTCGGGAAGGTGGCCTCGATCCAACCTTTGGGGTGCTGGGTCGAGACTGGGATTTAGGAGAAACCGGTTTTTCTGGTTCTTCCTGTTGTTGATTCGGTTCGACAGGTTTCGGATCTGGCTGGGGATGAGTTTGCATAATCTCTTCAGTCTTCCCGTGAATGATTCTGTGCGCTGCTAGAAGGTGCTTGCGCTGGTGACGTTTGACTGAAAAAGGGGGGAAATCGTCGAAAAATTAGTATGCGTCACAGGTCGATGTTGGGTGAACATCCTGCAGCTAAACCCATGAGCATCTAATGATGAGCTACACAAAAATAACTTACCCTTCTCTCTGACAGTGATCTTTTGCACTTCCGGTAGTAAGAATGATGTCACTAATTCGGCAACAATCTCCTCCGACTGCAGCTTGGTTTTCCTAAAGACAAAGAGCGGTGACACAAATGTTATGGCGAAAATAAGCAACGAGCTGTTGGGGTCATTAGAGTGGGGTGAAGTTCTCCTCCTGCGCTCAAACTTCATAGGACTCCCATTACGTGGAGAACAACGCATACAGCTGAAATACAACCCCAGGCCCTACGTGATTCCTTGCTTGCATTGTGGGTCACTTACGTTTGTTCCATGTCATGCGCGATCTGGTTGATCTTCTCCGCTTGTTCTTGGATCTCCTTGCGAGCCTACAACAAGGAGAAGCGTATGACTCGCAAACGTACCAATACAGGCTTGTCAGGAAGCCTTTATTGGCACTCTTCAACTACCACAACAACTGTAGAACCTAACGACAGACTAGTGTGCACTAGGCTCTCTGTTGCCTAGTTCACACTCGTGACATAACGAACTAGGCGCGCGCAATCTTATGTCCGTATCTGAAGCCCAACATAACAACATGAAAAAAACGTTTTTTCTCTTGTAGTTATGTCCATGTCGTTATGTCGTTATTTTGGAACATTCACACTTGAGTACATAAGAGTGCGCAGAGGCATAAGTAAGGCTGTGGATATAGTAGTTTAGCTCTCTGAGAATGGTGTGGGGATGAGGTCAAGCTTTAGGTAAGACATTCGTACCATGAAACCCACGCACACCCCCTGTCCGCCAAAGCGTGGAATTTATTTTCAGGATGGGGGTAGGGTGACGAAGGTGAAAGAGCGGCACGGCAAGGGCGGAAAAGGATTGTGTGGGAGGAAAATGTGGTGAGTAGATGGCGGTTATACTAACCTGGTCCTCAGCAGTCACCTCGATGGCGCCCATGATGACATCCTCAAGGTATGTGTCCACAGTGTTCTGGTGCACTTTGACAACCTGGAAAAAACATGCGTTAGTAATGTTTCAGTTAAATGTAGAATCGCCCTTTCAACGGGACGTAATAAAACATTGGTCATCAGAATTGATCTAGCCTTTGGCTCGCGGGAAACTTAAAACACCATGCGTGAGCTTGATGCGTTGCTGGTGAGCGTTGAGAATAGTTATATATCCATCATAATTTCGCCCATGATACGCCCAGTTTCGCCCGGTTACAATACAAGGCAGGACAACGATAATGGGTGGAGAACCCACTGCCGCATACATATAAGTTTTCTTTTCCGGTTAGACTGGTTATTCAATCCCGCTGTACCTGTTTGAAGATTTCGTCCTCTTCGCGCCTGCGCCGTTCCTCGACCTGTCTCCTTCCACTCTCCTCAGCCTCCCGAATGCGACGCTGACGCTCGGCCAACATTGCGAACGCGTGGATGCGTCTCTCCTCTTGCAAGCGAATAAGCTCCTATAAGCATCGATAAGAGTAATGAAGTCTGTGAAAATCATCTTCGTAGTCAATAAGTTGTATTTGATAAAAAGAATTAAACATAAATCTGGAAAGCCCATGACCCTACTGGGGGAACTGTAGACTACTGAGATTTTCATCATCCTGTGAACTCTTATCTCTCATTTGAAAAAAAAAGGGATAAATATATATCTGGAAAGCCCATGACTACTATAGACTACTGAGATTTTCATCTTTCTGTGAACTCTCATCTCTCATTTAAAAAAAAAAGAGATAAATATATATATATCTGGAAAGCCCATGACTACTATAGACTACTGAGATTTTCATCATTCTGTGAACTCTCATCTTTCATTTTAAGAAAAAAGGGATAAATATAAATATCTGGAAAGCCCATGACTACTATAGACTACTGAGATTTTCATCATTCTGTGAACTCTCATCTTTCATTTTAAGAAAAAAGGGATAAATATATCTGGAAAGCCCATGACTACTATAGACTACTGAGATTTTCATCATTCTGTGAACTCTCATCTTTCATTTAAAGAAAAAAGGGATATATATAAATCTTGAAAGCCCATGACTACTATAGACTACTGAGATTTTCATCATTCTGTGAATTCCCATCAGTCATCTACAACTTCTATACCGCTTTCAGGCTTTCGTCATTCAAACTTACGGAATTGTATTTGTTGCTATTTCATTGGTCAGCAACTTGCAGAGAGATAGCGTGGTAGGAAACCATTTCAGTGCTTACCAATGAAAACGTCAAGATTCTGAATGACGGGAGCCTGAAGGCGATTGAGCTGTTGGAACTAGTTGGCGAGAGTTCGCAGTATTGTAAAAATCGCAGTTAAAGAATTAACCACTCCTTTGTTGTTCACAATTTAAAATACTGCAGCTCATTTACAAGAAACTTTTTTAATCTTTATTAATTATATTTGATTAAAAGTTTACCAGTTAAATGCTTGAATAAACCGTTTGAAATGGATTCTTTGAGTCACTTGGTATTATGCGGGAGCGTAAAATGGCGGCGTCAATGGCCTTTTTCATAGAAAAAAGGCTTCAGCAAGACAGTGAGCCCAATGCCCGAGTACTTACCTTGCTTAGGAAGTCAAACATGTCTGCGAGTGTGCCGCCCTCGGTGCGCGCGAGGGCTTCCTCCACGAACGACTCCTTGTGCTGGTCTAACCGGCGCTGTCTCTGTAGTGTTAGTACCGACTGGCGTTCATTGCGCTTTTCAGCCTGCCCCCCCTCCTGTAGGGCGTGGGTGCTCCGCAGCTCCTGGATCAACTCGAGGCGCTTCTCCTTCCCTTCGAACATCTAGAAAGGAGACAAGAAGCGTTTGAGCCAATTTTTTTACTAGAGAAGGATACGGAGACGGTGGAGAAAAGGTAAAAGGAGCAGTAAGCAACAAACTCTACTGAATACCACGATATAAATTGGAAATATTTACCATGGTGAAACGCTGATTTTCGCTGCAACGCATACATGCCACATTCAATTCACTTATTATGGTATTATGCTTACCATGTTCTGTATTGCTCTCCCTCGGATGATCTTCTGTAGGAAAATGGTGGCGAGCTCAGCATCTTCCTCGGCCTAAAAAATACAAGAACAGTCAACACCACAAGTTCGCAGCTAGTGGGGCGGGTGATCTGTACTTAGAAACCTAAAACGAATGACATATCGAATGATATGGCACTGAGATCCTCTCCCCTCCCCCCTTTGCTTTAGAAGACTTCCTGAGCTTTACAAGCTATCCTAAGCCAAGCATTAGTAGCAGAAGGTGTTGTGGAAACGGGAAAAATAAACACACAATAGCAATGGTATGTTGTATGCCTCTTTAAAACAGATTAGATAAATTGAAGTTTCAAGCATAAGCCTTCGGATCATGTTTTAGGGTACAGAACTAACCCGCTTATAAGAACCTAAAATTTAAGAACCTGTTACATAGCTGAAAAATACCAATTTAGGCCCCGTTGAATAAGAACCTAATTAGCCTAAAATTTGGGACAAGTTCTTATTTAAAAAAATTAACCTTTAAGATCCCAGCAATTATGAAAATCATGATTCTCAAGCAGTGAATCATGTATTATTAAATCAATATTTTTAGCATGACCACTACTGTACAAAGGCCGATTTTGACATTTCATCAATCTACAGTAGATACCCCACTTCTACCAGCCATTAGTATATTAACTTTTCTTGGAAATTAAGAACCTATTTAAGAACCTAAGTTGCCTAAAAATTAACAATAGTACTCGTTAAATAAGAACCTATTTAGGCAAACATGGAAAAACTTAGGTTATTATATGAGGGTAAGTACTGTAACAGAATTGTCCACGATAAAGTGACCCACGATAGGACAGCAAAATTTTACCTGTGAGGGTATCTCCACAGACGGGGTCGGTGGGCGTGGCACTGGCTTCTCAACTTTCACCAAGAACTTAAGTGGCTTCTCAGGTTGTGCTGGCCTCTTTGCCAGATTGATAGCATCTGCGACTTCTTCTAACTCCCTCTGTCTTCTCTGTGTGCGCTTCACGAATCCAGCCTTTCCACCTGACTTGGGTTTTGGTGCCTGGATCCTCGGCTGGGTAACAAAGTCCGGCAGAGAAGCCTCAAGTTCAAGGAGGCCTTGGTACGTTGAGAGGTGAAAGCTCTGAATGCTGTATTGCTCAGAGCCACGGTCCAAGAAGACGCCAACTCGGGACATGGGTGCATAAGTCTGGGAGTTAAAGTCGGAGTAGTCTTGCACAACGTCACGTCTTTCAAGTTTCCCCTCCACTGTGCGTCGCTTTTCCTTAAGTTTTCTCATTTCTTGAAGAGGTTAAATTGAATATCATGAATTAAGCCAAGATACTATAACATACAAAAATGCATCTCTTAAACGTATATTCCCATACAACACTTACTTTTTATGTGTTCCTTCTGTATTTTGTCGAATTTGGCTTCTTTTTCCTTCTGCTTTTTAGACCTGTAGGATAATAATACATACTTGTAAAACAAGTAATGTTACATTTTGAAAAGAGAGCTTAAAACCCTCTCCTGCTACTAAAATCTTTATACAGTAGCAAGAGTATAAGAAATGAGCTCTCTCATGACCATAAACTCACCATAATCTATCAAGTCGCTTGGTATTCAGTTCGGCGTGGTCTTCCTCTCTTTCCTGCAAAATCCTTTGAAGAACTTCAAGCCTTGCTTCTTGTAGCCTGCAATAAAACATTAACAATGTACTAACTCAAAAGGGAAGGAAATCATCAATTGTTTTGCATGGGTGGCTCAGAAGAAAGCCTACTACCATCTCAACCTGGCTACTGACACCAACTTGAGATGGTTCCCACTTTTTAGGTGAATGTAGCGGACCATCACCAGTGTGTCAACTTAAAGTGTCGATTTGCACCTCTTTACACATATCCACCAAACCTCTTTTCATATAATTAACATCATCTTTTAAAGAAGCCTGATTCTAGACTTTGTTTGCACAACAAATGTTTAAACTATCAAACCTCTCAGACAGATCCCTGTTTAATGTACTGTTGATAATAAGAATCACTTCTCGAACTCTAACTCTCCATAGCAAACCTCTGAGGCAAATCCCTATAAGACTCACTTCTTGATCTCTGACTCTCACATAGCAAACCTTTGAGGCAAATCCCTGTATAATGTACTGTACTGTTGATAATGAGAATCACTTCTTGATCTCTAACTCTCCATAGCAAACCTCTGAGGCAAATCCCTGTATAATGTACTGCACTGTTGATAATGAGAATCACTTCTTGATCTCTGACTCTCCCATATAGCAAACCTCTGAGGCCCTGTATAATGTACTGTTGATAATAAGACTCACTTCTCTATCTCTGACTCTCTGAAGGCCCACTCCCTCCTCTCCTGCTCATCCATCATGTGTCTTCTTTTCTCAAGGTTATCCATGTCATTAAGTGCTGGGAGGGTGGATTCCCATATCCTCTTTGCACGAGCCCTTTCAATCATTTCTACTTCAGCTAAGCCAGCTGGCAAACCATGCCCTGGTGAAATGATCAGACATTTTAGACAAACAGTATTGGAACAAGAAGTATTGTACATAGAGTTAATAGTTACTCTTGTTGTGGAAATAAATTATTACTACTGCATTAGGAACACTTGTAGGATCATAATTTAGAGTCCCGTAATTATTCAAGTTTTACAGGAAATTTTTCTTCTGTCTGTTATAACACAAGTACGTGCAACAGTGTGTCCATAATTTCATAGTGCAAGACTTGACTTGACCAGATTTAGGGTAAAGCTTGGCGCACTATACAAACCCCCTCTGACAACAGTGGACAACTATGACAACCATTCACTCTTGTATAATACACACTTTTACACGCAAAAATAACTGCCAAAATCGGGGTGCATATTCTACATGAAACTTCTTGTTTGAGAGGTTAAAAAATTTACATAATCAATAAAACAATAGAAAGCTCTTAAATTTTTCGATCTGCGAAAAAATTAGTCAAGTCGAAGTCAAGTCAAGTAGAAGATAAAAAGAAATACTGTACTATACTGTGTTTATCTATGCCCTAGTTCACTTTTATTTTATTGTCTTTTGATTTTGGATAAATAATTTTTCAATATTCTTCTCACCTAGCATTTTTGTCAAATATTGTTACTTAGCTCTATTTTTTTTTTTTGAATGACCACAAAAATCAGTGTGCATATTATACAATAGTTTTTATTATACATCTTAGTAATATGGTAAAAATATATACAGCCCCCCCCCCCCCCTGTGACAACAATGGACAACTCTACTAAATAAAGAGGCAAACTCTACTCAACATCTCATCCTTTTACTGCAACCTTCATCTCAGACAGCAAAATTTCAAGCAAGTCAGACTTACCATGGGATAGAGTGGCTAGCGTCAGGAGCTCAGGCTGCGAACCTGGTCTGACTACATATTCAGGTGAGTAGGGGTCAGTCTGGGTTTCGCTTTCCCTGTAGTCTGTCTGAACCATGACTGTTCTTGTGAGGGGTGTTGGCGGTCGCTCTCTCATGCTATCGAGTGGGGCCATGGGGTCTCTAACATGATAAATTTATAAAAAAAATTTAGAAACTAAATGTTGTAAACATGGATGTTGATCTAGGTGATGTCAATAAAATGCTGAGGATATCACTTCTAAGTACATAAATACATACTAACACAAACTTGTGTTTGCAAACAAAGTAGGGCAGTTCAGTCTTTACTGACAAGTGCGAAAGTAGACAAAACAGCATTTTTTTTATTTCCAGATCAGCATTTCTCTCTGGGATAATCTGTATATACTTCACTGTACCTTGCAGTCTGAAGTAATACATCTGGTGGAACTTGCTGGAGAAAAGGAATGATAGGTCGTCTGAAGAACTTGTATCGGTCTTGGCCACCAACGTCAGTATATGGGTGAACTTTTGGAGGGACTGAGACATTTGGGTCATAGTTGAACCTGAAATGGTTCAAAAGCTGTAAAGTATACAGCCTTGTGCATGTTTAATTGTGCACATTTCATGCTAAATAACATCCCATGCAATGGTGGCAAAAATCAGTGTGTGCATGCAACAGAATGGGTAAGACAACCTCTTACCAGTGCTGCGGATCTAAATTTCCCCAAAAAAAGCAATAAGGCCTGGTGGTTCATTAGGGCTTCGACAATTATAAATGTTGAAGCTTTTTTCAAGTGCCCGTAATTGCTAAGGAGGTGCAGCAGAAACTCACGTTGTATATCTGATCAGTGCTTCTCTAGCTTGTTCCTGATAGCCTCTCCATTGCCTCGGGATGAACTTCGGTACTGGATCTGTGACCTCCAAGTGTACGCTGTAGCGAGGATGGTGCGGAAGATCGCTGAACATTGTCTTGTAATGAGGTACTCTTTTCTGTTTAAAGATAAAATTAAGTACTCTCAATGTTTCTAGTGATTACTGTATACAAAATACATAAAATTTTAATCAGGGTTATCCCTGAGCGCCAGTTGGCAACAAATTTCACCAGTTGGGAAAGAGTTGAAAGCGAATAAAAGTGAATAAACAAAGCTTAACAGGTTTATTGGAATCTTTTCAACATTAGTTGACGATTTAAGCTTATGGTCTATTTTGCAGCTTTTACGAAAATGCAGAAATTAATATTTATAAATATCTAATGTGTAGATTATATTAAGTGAATTTGCTTTATTTAGCTATTCTCAATAAATCGGAATTCAGAAACCTTCGTGTACTTACAACTCTATCGGTGCCAGTGTGGGCTTTGAATGTAGCTCTTGCATGATCGCGGTCGCTCGAAAGCGTATGCAGTGGATCTGAAAACAAAATCAATAACATATTTCAGCCATAAATAACTTGAGTATCTAGTTAATATAAGCTAAAGGGTAGTAAATCTTGTATTGTTGTTGGAGAAATCCCACTCCTGGACATTTCTAGCGAAATGTTGACAATGAAATTTGGTAAAAAAATATCACAAATTTACTAACCATAAAGATAGTCATGAGTTCTAGCAGGCTGAAGCCGCTGCCTTGTCACAGTTTGTGTCATAGACATGATGAAATAGAGGAGAAACAAAGACGAATTTAGCGCTATTTCTCAAGAAAACATGGCCTCTCTCTCTTCTCTTTTCTTCTGGTTGCTATGACGACAGAGAGCAAACGCTTTTACCTAGTGCCTAGGCTCTCTGAGCTCACCGGTCATAGTCAACCGTTGAAGCTAATATTAAAATTGTTGTGTCTGAAACAAAAAATAAATGCAACACCTGAAATTTTGGAAGACTAACCAGTACCATAGAATGTAATTATAGCAAAAAAGATGTATATTTATTATATTTTGAATTATAAGCAGTGAAAATTTGGTAGCCCAGTCTCCGCTGGCGAGAGAAGACTGGGGAGAATCTCGGCTTGATTCTGTTGTCATATCAACAAAGACAAGAACAAGAAACCATTTAGCGATAATTTAGTGTTCGAAATAATCACCGAAACATTTTACTAAGATGACCTACGCAACTTCGAGGGAACTTCCGTTTGTGAGTGAACTTCGTGCAAGTGGACACGGCGAAGTTTGGGATCACACTGACGAGAAGAAATTCCAACAGTTTGGCTGGCGATGCACTAATACTGAAAGTTCCTATTTGCCGAATGAAATTCTTATAGGAAACTGGAACGAACAAAGATTTGATATAAAGAATCTGGGCCAGGCAAAACCGATTCCATCACAGGTAAATTATTGTTATTCTAGTGTGATTAGATGGTAAACCGTAAACTTACAGTTTGTGCTCTCTCGAATTGTTGGCTTTTCGTGTAATTAGACTTCATATTAATTCGATAAAGTACTTCAGTAAATAAGCTATTAATGTTTTAAATGTCTCAGTGTGTTTTCTTATCCCTATCTTTACAAAGTGATATTATATTTGAAATTTGATTATTTTTTTTTTCAGTACGATCATTACTTCACAACTACGCATTTCAAAAGTTACGCTATCCCGGGGGTTAACAGAGTACCCGACTCTCTAAAACACTTGGAAGGTACTGTATCTTGTAACTCTTGCTGTATGATTTCCTGCTAGTAAAGTAGAAGTGTATTGCAGTTATTCCCCCCCCCCCCCCCAATCCCAAAATCCCTCCTCTTAAGGTCATATGACTTTAATAAGGGAGTAGTCATTTATTACTTGGGGGATGCTGGCAAATATGTAGGGGGGTCTATGTTTTTCTGGGTGCCGATTTAGGGGGGTCACATTTTTGGGGGCTGCCATTAAAGGGGGGTCACCAAATTTAAATCTGGTTTTAATATGATACTGAGCATTTCACTATGTTTCCTACTATGGTATTGCTAGTCCCGTATTGTTCAGATACCAATCTTGTCTTTTAATATAAATAAATTTTGAGAAACCCTCTCATGGTTGACAGACAAAGCTGCCCGTATAATCAGTTTAACAATAAATAAAACCAATACTTTAAAATGTTGCGAAACCTAGACTCAATGCCTTTGTTAACATTGTCGACGCATTAGTTGTTTTCTAGCAACACAGGTATTGTTTATCTTTGTGCCACTCTTAAACTAGTGAAAGTGAAGATTAACACTCAAATTAAATAGTGCAAAATTGCCATGCTAGCTGATCTATATTTTAATAAAGGTTATATTCAGTTACACTCAGTATATCAAGTCTCTGTGGTTTTAAAGACATATAATTATCTAATATAAAAAAAAAAGTTGTGGTGGTGGTGGTGGCGGGGGGGGTGCAAATTTTTGGGCCTCCGGTAGGGGGGAGGGTTCACGATTTTTGGGGTCCAAAATTTTTTAGCCCAGGGTTTTGCAAAAAAAAACACCCCCCCCCCCCCCCCACAGTATTTAATGACCGCTCCCTAATGGGAGGGAAGGGCCAGAAGGATACAAAGAAACACCTTTAGTTTGTTAAGACTAGTTAAGACTATCACATAGTGAATGCCTAACTTCATAACAAACTGAAATATACTATTCTACTCTTTATTGTATTATGTTAGCTCTTGCATGACAAGGACAAGAAGCCGTCCTTGTCATGCAAGAGCTTCCTTGATTTTTATGTGTCTTTAGATAGGGAGCTCATCAGGCACCTAACGACCTCACCCAGGGTTATATGTAGTGGGGGGATAAAAAAATCCACCACTTATCCACCATTCTGTAGTATATAGCTATAATATTTTGTTTAGACTCAGTCATTCTTGTATATCTAGTGATGGGGAAGGGGTTGTAGAGGACAGATGCAAATGTCCCATGTCCTTTTAAATTCCCCTACCTGCTCCTGTGCCAGCTACAGACTTGGGAAATAAAGACCTTTGCCCCTATTCTCACTGTCTACAGGCCTGTCAACCCTCCTAGCTACACTTCTATTGAACTGACAGAAGCACAGAGAGGCATTATAATGTCAATTCTCGTAATCAATAAAATTTCTTTTTTTTTTCTATAGCTCGTGAACCCACAGCCTTCCCAGGTCACCAACCTGAGATGGATCCTCCTAAACTGAAGGCTCAGTACAACTCATTCATGACTACGTCACGAGCGGCTTTTGGTGACCCATCGAAGATGAAGTGATTCTGTCTAAGTTATTCAGTTTGGTTTTTTAAATATATTTTTTTGTTTATGGAATATAAGTGTAATATATGTAAATTTATTTTGTTAATATATTTTGATTATTGTAAAAGTTTGTTTAGATCTTAGAAGAAAAAAAAAAACTTTTTTACGCTTGAGTCATGTTGTGTACTACTTATTATATATGATCATAGCTCCCCCTCCCCCCTATAAGATGATATCTGACACTGGGAGGTCACTGACTATATTAGGCAAGGGTTTTTTTTTAGAGAATTTTGTTTGGTGGATTTTTTGGGCGCGGAATCTTGTTACCGATCAGTCATACGTCAATCTTTAAATCCAAATAAGGCAATCAAGGCACGCCCACATCGACCCCTCCTAGCAAAATTCTGTTATTTTCAAATGGTTACTAAGAATCTAAGCAATTTAAAATATATAGAGATCTTTATCGATAAAAAGCATCCTGATTTGCCTCGTAGCAGATTCGAGAATACTTTCGCCGGGTGAGGGGAATACTACCAAAAGCAGTTTTCTTTTTATATGCCCGAAGATCCAGCGTACTTTGCGGGCGCTCCCAAAGGTCACGCTCTTACGCGGGGGTGACCTTTGGGAGGCCCGCAAAATACGCTGTATCTTCAAGCATAATCAATATGCGGAATTTTCAAATTGCTACGCTTGTAGCTTTCCCCAAATATCAAGATACATTTAAGTAGTAGGTGAGTGATGGGAAGCTTATGAATCTTGCATCGTATATGCAAACTATACTATAAAAGAATCCATTTATATTCTTCTTAGACCTATTCATATTTGCTAGTGAACACTCATTTGTCAGAAATAGAGGGGAGCCCCCCCCCCCCCCCTTACAAACACTTTAAAAAGAAACGCATTTGAATAAGAGTGCATACAAATGTACATTGCTTTCCCTCCCCTCCCCAACTAACACTCCATTAGGTAACCGTGATCTAATGCCTCGGTAATAATACTGTGGAGTTCTAGTTTTGAAACGTGATGATCGAATAAGATGAACAAAGGCAAGACAATTTTGTAACTTAAATGTTTATTTGATGGAACTTACATTTACATTTTTCTATAGTTTTCATGCCGAGTCGGTAAAAAAATATCAACGCTTTGAGAAATAGAATGATCCAGCTTTTTTGCAGAGGACCATGGAATGGTCAACGATACTGTATACGTCATGTTTTTCAAGCAAAAGGTCTGGTCAGACAATCATGCAAAATCAGTGAAAAATGTTAGTAACATTTCCAGCCAAATAAGAGCGCAATCAAAATCTATAGTGTTTTTTGATTAATTGAAAACTGCTCTCATACGACATAGAGTATGCCGGAGTATGTTGACTTCCTGTAAGTCATGCTGCCGCTGCTAACGATACTCTTGATCTGCGTCCAGCACGAATCTCTGTTGTAGCAATCGTAGCCACCGCTGTTACAGTTGCTTGCATCAACGGTCACACACCCCCAAGACACTCTTCCTGGGTGAAGGCCCATGGTTGAACGACCCAGGTTGTTAGCTGACCAATACCCATAATAGCCGGAATTGTCTTCCTTCTTAGGATAAAGCTTATACCAGTCCAGCCCGGAATAGGTCGTGCTGGTGTGATAATTGCCAATCAAATATTCGCCATAAGGGGTGGGGCCCTTCTGGTCCGCTTCCGTTTTGCCAGTGGCTTTGACAACCTTACAGGTATGCGATGAGCTGCCCCTGGCAACAAATAAATAAATTTCATTATTGCCAACCAAGATTCGAATTCAATTGAAGGCATAAATGCAAGTGCAAAGAGAAGAAAGCTCCCCTCCCCCTCCACCTCCTCCCGCCCCGCTCTAGAGTCAAAATCTACAAATAAGTCTCCTCTCTCTAAAGCCTCTCTCTCCAATAAGCTTTGCCCAACCCTACTCCTCTTCAAGACAAGAAAATATAATTAAGTCCCCGTTTTTTATTATTATATTTTTTTGTACTAATTTTTTTATATTAATTTTAGGGCTTTTATGGTATAAGCATCTTTATATTAAAAGTAGAAATTATTGAAATCATGGCATTTAGCCACAGTGTTTCAATATGTAACGGGCTAGCTACTCCTTCGACAAACATTAGGTTTTTAAAGCTGAAATTGTAACTTACTTTTCGCACTTCAGAGAGAGTGATGACCTCTCAAATTTGCAAACTACAGCATTTGGGTTGTTACTTGGTCCCCCACTAGGGCTTTTGTTTTCGGGACAGCAAGATGGCACATCGCTATATTAAAAAAGGACAAAGAGAGAGGATGCGATTAGTGATAAATATAATGGAGTATTGTACAATTGGTGACGCTTGGAAAGACAGGCCCATGGAAATAACCGATTGTGATTTTTAATGTCATGTCAAAAATTTAATGTCAAAGACCCTCGAAATTAGCTGAGTATTCTAAAATTGTTTGCGTGTGTTTAGTAACGGTTATTATGGACCTTTCGCTGAGGTTTTACTATACATTTTTGTATATGAATTAGAAACAAGCACATAGCTAGGTGTAGGTGCGCAGTAAAAAAAAGTCAAAGATTAGGCAATCTTTGAATACAAAAAGCCAGATTTTGTCGAGTCAAGGAGATGCCCGCTTCTCTGCGAATGAATGAAAAAGAATGATTATTTTCTCTTACCCTCGAACTAACACCAGAAGGCAAGCCATCAACGCTATCTTCATCAAAGACATATTGTTGTTAGAATAATCAATGGTTTCTTTACTTGTTTCCGTCTGAAATGAAAGAAAAAGTTTAAGAGCATAAAGTATTTTTTGATAAGCAAAAGTATATACTACTTTTTTCTAAAGCATTTGTAAAAAGCAAAAAAAGACTTACAGATGATACTGCTCCTCGAAGGATTTTCGAGATAAAGGTTTAGCCCTTGATGGAGCTTTATTTATACTTAACTCGTCCAGGCTTAATGACCTTTGGCAGCAATTCTGTTCCTGTGTTGTTGAAGCACGCATGTGAGCCCTGTTTATACTCGTCCATGCTCATTGGTCACTGGCAGCAATTCCGTATTCCTGTACGTAAGGCACGTCCCCTTCTTGGTCGATCTGGCATTGGAGACCTGCCAAAGATCAACCCTGTTGAAAAAAACGATATTTCTCATCATCTGTGTTTGTGTGTGTGTTTGGGGGGGGGGGGGGGGGGGGGGTTCTTCCCATTCGTCTAGGAGTCAAAATCGGGCCTCTGGTATTGTTTAGGGGGGAAAGAGGCACTATGTTTTCAATATTATTCTAAACAAAACATTGAACAATTGTCATTCGAGACTTTGTCATACACTGGGATACCTAAAACTGCTTTTTGGTATTTATATATTATATGTATATATATATATTTCCCGACGAGCATCTTATCATGCACTTTTACCCTGGAGACGCGTGCTTTACTAATCTCCTTTGTAGTCTTTCTGACCTCTATCGTGTAACGCACGTGAGATTAGAGCGACCTCTGAGAGTGTTAAAATAAAATCGAGTGTATTAGTGAAGCACGTGTAACTGTGTAAGTAAAGAGAGATGATGCTATTACATCCGGTGTGTGCACCTCCAGCGTGATCTATAATCTACGTGATCTATCTTGGCAGAGATTTGTTGATGAAACACGTGGAACGTCTATTTTAATACATAAAGCAGTAACTTTATAGAAATCATTTGGTTGATGTATCAGGCGCGTTTTTAGCTGTATAGAAGCAGGCGAGTTTTCCTATTGAAGAATCGCGGCAAATCCCGACTATGAGCATGTGTAGTACGTGGTTTAAGCTAGAGTAGTCGATGACATCACCCTTGAGGTCGCCAGTTCGCTTTCTACATAAGAGAAGGAATACATATCTTGAAGAGATTTTTTCCGTTATTGCTGAGAGACGTGAGCTAGTAAGAACGATGGCCATTGGCCAGATTATATCTTATTTGCACAATCCCAGGCACATACTTAGTGGGGTACCCAGGGGAGTACGCAATCCCCTTCCCACTCACCTATCCTCTTCCCCAGGCCGTCAGTAGGTGTGTTACCTCTTACTTTACGTAGGACGGTAAATGCTCAGACTGTCAGATCATGCTTTTCCCTTGGGAGACGCATTCCGAGATGCGTGTTATTTTGCAGTGGTATATAAACCACTCCTTAACTCTACTAGTAGTCTCATAGCTCGAGGTTGTCTCGAGTTTATTTGTTTTCCTGATTAAAATTTGAAAAATATTTAAATGAAATGAGCAATTACAACAAAAACAATGATATTTTCTGTATATTACTATATACCATTACATCATGTGTTACGATATGTAAGATAAATACACATATTACTATATTATACTATCGATGTATGCGTTCCGCCATGTAAGTATTTAATAAAGATTACTGGCAGGTGCCCTCCAGCTCGTGTGCGTGGTGCATTGGAAATTATTTCTGTTCGGCTAAGCGCAGCGCAATTTATAAGAAAATGACCAGTAGGTGTAGCTGTATCCCCACCCAATGTATTGAAGCCTGCTACGACACTGTATACATTACCTATTAATCGTTGTAAGTCACGTGGGTGTTAAATTTTGCCAGCACCCCTCCCCCCCTCCCGCTCCATTCCCTCTCGGAACAAAAGTTCTAACCTCCCGGCAGCCAACAGTATGTTTTCACAGACGACACACTACTCAAACCTTATTTTGATTTATCGCAAACTCTTTGACCGAACCCCAGCTGCTTCCCTCACTAACCCTTTATATAAAGAAGTCCTGTCCGCCTCTGATACTGTGGTGTTCAAGTAGTGTTAAGGTGAGCAAATGAAACCCATTTAAGAATTTTGTTTTTTATTTAGTTCAGTGTTTATTATTTCATGCTACTTCTGTTGACATTTTTCATGGTTAGCCCTTAAAACAAAAATAATCTCTGCATCGCGGATCAAGGTTTTCGCAGAGGAACATGGAAATGCAAACAAAAAATATACACTTCTGATTTTCATGCATAGCTTTTGCTAGACATAATGAAACATCAGTGAAATTATCAATTATAAGACGACCAGCTTAAAGATAAAACAATTACAATCGAAATTATCAATATTGTTTCAATATTGTTAGCTGCTTTCATGGCCGCCAATGCGCACCCTGCGGCGCACCCACCTGTTTACGCGCCTGCAGTTGCAATTAAAATCTATAGTGTTTTTTGATAAATCGAAAACTGTTTTCATACGACATAGAGTATGCCGGAGTACGTTGACTTCCTGTAAGTCATGCTGCCGCTACTAACGATTTTCTTGATCTTCTTCCAGCACGAATCGTTGTTGTAGCAATCGTAGCCACCGCTGTTACAGTTGCTTGCATCAACGGTCACACACCCCCAAGACACTCTTCCTGGGTGAAGGCCCATGGTTGAACGACCCAGTTTGTTAGCTGACCAATATCCATAATAGCCGGAATTGTCTTCCTTTTTGGGATAAAGGTTATACCAGTCCAGCCCGGAATAGGACGTGCTGGTGTGATAATTGCCAATCAAGTATTCGCCGTAAGGGGTGGGGCCCTTCTGGTCCGACTCCTTTTCGCCAGTAGCTTTGACAACGTTACAGGTTTGCGATGACTTCCCCCTTGAAACGAAATGAATTTGATTATCATTATCAGTCTAGTATTCGAATTCCACTGTTGCCCCCGCTGGGCAACGTTCAGTTTCAGCGTCCTCGTAGACAGATAAACTCATAGATGAATAAATACCAGTGCGGGCTTTTAAATGAATTTATGTAAAACTTTTCAGAAAGGATAAAGCAAATTATAAAAATTAATTATTTTCAAATGCCTCAGTCCTAGGATTAGTGAGACAGTATACAATACATGCGCTATGCACCTTGAATAGGATCATCCACCCAGAGCGACGTCATGAAGTTTTCCAAACTTATATTGCTCTAAACTCGTCAAATTGAGCTTCTTGGCAGCCTGTGGCCTATCAGGGTCTGGATGGGGTTAACCGACTAGCAACAAAAAGCTTAAAAAGTAACTGACTACCGACAAAACATGAAGAAAAATTGTGACTAGCGACAAAAAAAATTCGCCGACTACCGACATTTCATTATTTCCGGTAGTTTTACTCTTTACTTTCATCGTCAATCTACTTAAATTCGGCCATTTCAGAATCTGCACTATGTATTTCCTGTTGCATTAACTTTTCAACCAATTATTAATCCATAATTAATTTATTATCGATAAGTTATTATTTACTCATCAATCCTAAATAATGTTTAATCTTGTTTATACACGAAATCTGGTACAAAAGCGAATACTAGCTTAGATCTACCGACTACCGACAAAGACCGATAATTTTTACCGACTACCGACAAATTATAGAAATTTCAACTGACTACCAACATGCAGACCCTCCCCCCCCCCCCCCCCCCCCCCCCCCCCCCATTCAGAACTACTTTTATGTGTCCTAATTACATTTGTACAGTGGACAGTGGAATTGTCTTTATGCGTCCTTAGTACATTTGTACAGGGGACATAGCAAAATCCAGCATATTCAACTTACAAGCAGAAAATTCATAGCATTATGTTATTTTTTTTTTAATGTTAATATGAAGCTAGGTTGCTACTTCGGCAAACATCAAGTAAAAGCACAGGCTTACCATCATAAGGTTGTGTATGTATGGCATCTCGTGATCGCCGTCGCAAATGGCCTCCAATACATTTCTCATTTACTTTGACTTTATTGTAGGGCATTTTCGTTTCAAGAGCAAACTACTAGATGTTTCTGATGTAAACTCTGAGCTGATCGGCGATCATACATTATGCCATTACATACAAAATTTCAAACAACCTCAGAATGGTAAGCCTGTGTTAAAAGCTAAATGGTCACTTACTTGACACAAGTCAACGATAGTAATGACCTCTCAAATTTGCAAACTACAGCCTTTGGGTTTTTACTTGGTCCTCCACTAGGGCTTTTTTTTTCTGGACAGCAAGATGGCACATCGCTAAGTTAAGAGAAGAAAATAGAGTTAAGATGGCACATCGCTAAGTTAAGAGAAGAAAATAGAGTTCAGATCAAATTTACCTCACGCTATAGGTGTTATATGAATCTCTAAATACAGTGAATTCTTAGTATTATACGGAACCTTCAGGGACAAAAATATCACAATTTATGCTCTAAAATTGAATTCTACCTTACCTTCGAACTAGCACCAGAAGGCAACCAATCAACGCTATCTTCATCAAAGACATATTGCTGTTGGAATGACCAATAGATTCTTGTATACAGTCTGGAATAAAAGCAAAGCTAAGCTAAGCTAAAATGCGCGCCTAAAGAATTTTCTGCTCTAAAAAAATATAGTACGTTTTTTAAAGCATTCTGTGATAAGCAAAGAAAGACTTGTACTTACAGATGAAACTGCTTCTTGTCTTGCTTGAGATAAAGGTTTAGCAGTTAAGATTTGAGCCTTCATTTATACTTTCTCGCACGCATTCGTTCTGACTCGGAATACCGGTTTTTCCAGGGCCTAACCATTTTTTGTTTTCTCTGTTAAAGTTATTCTTATCCTCTCTCCTAGCTTCGCAAATCGTTCCCTCTGTCATGCAATGCACTTGACATGAGAGTGAGCTCTGATTGAGGTCAAATTCGACTGCGCAAGAGACTAGTGAAGCACGTATACAAGATAGGACTGACGATTACCAGTAAAATCTATCATTTCATGTAAAGTTTACATCCAGCGTGTGGTGGCTGGATCTTTTTTATAAGAACGTCTGCATTTTAGAACGTATCAGAATGACAAAAATATTTTGCTGCTATCACAGCGTCGGCATGTTTTTAAAATTTGGTGACATCTCAGGCTGGACGTTCTTATAAAAAACGGTTTTTATATAAAAAAAAAAGTGTATGGTGAAGTACGTGGTAAGCTAGAACAGACGATGATTAGTAAACTTAGTAACTTCTATACAATAACGTACCCGACTTAATTCGTAGATTGTTATTTTAAAGTCCTTGCAAACAAACCGTTGTATTTTTAATATCAAACAACAACGGAGTAGTTGCTTGACATTCTTTAAAGAATTTGACCGTTGTTGATGTAGCAGGCATGTAAGAGTTGGCGCGCACCCCCTCTTTACCGCCAAAAAGCCGCCTTTTCGTACCACCAAAAGAAAACTAGGAGGGGGGAGGAAAACCCGGTCTCAGGCCATGTAAAGTGCTTGGTATAATTTATGACACACACAACGTAGAGGTCGTCTTCTTTTTAATTTCTTTTTAAATCTATTATATTATATCTTAGATCTTTTAGATCTGGAACTATTCCTAAAGAAGAGATGGGATTTAATATCTTGGCAGTGTTTGTACACGTAAGCTAGAAACGACAATAGACAGTCTTCGGCAGATCGCTGGTTCTCCGAGCACGTGAAACAGGGTGGACGCTGACCTATGTCAACTTTTCAAACTGACCAATGTTTATTGCATCTTAGAAGATTACTATTTATTTTTTTATAGAAATCTTCAATATAACACCAAGGATAACCATTTTTCATCGAAGCTCTCTAAACTAACACGCGTGCGATGCGACTGTACACACTAAGAGGTGCGTATTTCCGTAGTAGCACGACCTTTGGCGCCGCTCATGGAACATCAAGTCACGTTAGCGCAGGATAGCATAGCCCCGTTTTTCCTGTCGCTCTTGTTTCTCATTCCCGTTCTCCCAGTCGGTTTTTACCGGCAAACCCCGTTCCCGTTTCTGGAAGCTAGCTTGCTAGGCTAGCAATGTCAATGCTACTGTTTTGTGGGTTTCAGAGTGGGAAGATCCCCTTTACTCGCCTTTTTTTGCGCACCACAGGAACCCCGAAACAAACGTTGAGTATAACCTTTCGACGTTTTCGATTCAGTCGGGTTTTTTTTCATGTTTTTTATCATGACATTAAATACTTGCTCTGCATATGTTATCCGAGATGTGAAACAGGGTTATGTAATTGGTCACATTTACACATAACACTCGGTTTGATTTCTTCGCACCACATCTAAGCACTAACATTTTGATTGTGGTTGAAAATTCTCTTTCACTTTTTTTTGTTTAATGCATAGTCATCATGTCGTAAAAATATTAACACTGTGTAAAACCATCAGGGTGTTTTATATAATTCAGTAGACCCCAGTCTTTACCATTTGCGCATCCAACATGGCGGCCTCCACTAAAGGATGAACAGATAAACTTGTTTCCTTATTATTAGAGGAATTGTGAGTTAGAGAAAGTTTGTGGAATAGCCGCAGTGATAGCTATAAAAGTCCTTAAAGATTAAATAAAGATTAGTCGCTAGTCCCTGTGCTTCTCTTCGACTTTTCCAAGCCTTCACCCAACATTTTTTTTTTCTTTGTTATATATCATCATAACAGCGACAACGTTGGAGTCCAGCGCAAAGTCAAGAACGTAGCGCCCAAAGCAGTTTATGTGCACTGCAGTGGACATTGCCTTAACTTGGTTATCGCCCAAACTGTCACCAACAAAGCATTAGAAATGCAATCGATAAACTGAAGCAATGCAGTCTGTTCTTCTTAGGAAGTCCAAAACGAAAAGGTAAAGGAGATCTAAAAAACCCTCAAACCTAATTTTGATAAATAAATAAATAATTTTGGCACTTTTCAATCCATAGGTCTTCTTAACTCTGTTATCACAAAGGCGATAGCTGACGCGGATCGCCGCAAGGCTCTTGTGGATATGTGTCGGGGCGGCCTGCCACACGCATACACACATTTCTACCAGTCATTTACCTTTATAATCCCCTCTTTGGAGCTAATAGCAAACTTGTGGATGAGGAGTGCCAACTTGCATCATGGGACAGGAGGAGCAAGGACGACGCTGCCTTTTCGCTGGCAAGTCTGACCTCCTTCGACTTCATTGTCCCCTTCCTCGTACTCTACGAGTTCCTATCACACTTAGCGGGAATAACTGTGAAGTTGCAAGGCAGAGCTGTAGACATTGTTAAAGCCTATCAAGAGGTAGTCATCATTTTTGTTTCTGCCAAGTGTCTGCTTCGATTTTAATCTTTTGTTTGTATTTTCAAGATCCTACAAGTGAAGGAGACCTATGAGGTGTTGTCATTAAAGATGGATAAGACGTTCTCCAATATATACACCCACGCTGTGCGAATAGCTGACATCGCAAATACTGATCCATCGATACCGCGTCTTGTTGGAGCATTATATGCGTAATGTAGCAATCCCCTTCATGAACCACATCAAGTCGGAACGTTAAGAGCAATTCTCAGGTAATTAAACTGTTGGCGAGAAATACGCAGTAATCAGTGGATATTTTTGATAGTTGATAGCTGACGTTGTTCGTGTAGTTCTATCAGTACTTGCCTCGAGGCTCCATTGCTTTGTCCCATCCATTCTATGTGAGAAGTTTCCAGACGAAGAGGCCGAGGCCATCCTCGATACAAACAAAGATGATCTCCCCTCTCCGGAACTCTTGCACCAAGAATTGGTCCGATTCAATATAAGGTTATTGTAACACTAATAGTAAAACCTATAGTAACTTTATTGAAAATTTATTTGTCCAATCTAATAACAAGCCAAATTAATTGCTAGCTACAAAATTGATTGTTTCAATAAAAATATCTTTGGCTTCCTGCTGTATTTTTTTCTAGATACGACGCTAAACAGTGCAATGACAGACCAAGTACCACAGTCCAAGCTCTAAAGCAGTGTGAAAGGGACATGTTCCCTAATATGTCCACGCTGCTACAGATCTGTTGCACTATACCAGCTCCAAGCTGCGAGTACAAGAGAAGCGCGAGTGCACTTCGACGCCTCCACACGTACAACAGTGGAAGCACGGGTGGCCTAGTGTGTTAGCGCGTCGGCCTCTCACCGCTGTGGCCCAGGTTCTAATCCTGGTTCAAACTGGGGATTTTTCCGGGTTCCTGCCTTGAATCGAATTTGTCACAGGTGAGTTGAAGTTATTCTCCCGTGTTTCCAGTCTTCTCGGATAAGGACACTAAACCGGAGGTCCCGTCTCTTCAAGCTGCACTACATTAACCTGAACCGAAGGGACGTAAAAGAACCACTGGGGACGCAATAAACCCTCTGGCAGTGACCACCCCCAGTGACAGTGCTTACTAACCGAGGGCCATATGTTAGAAAACTGTATATTCGGTTAAATATGCTACCCTCGATAAACAAAGATTACAAACAGATGGTGCATGGGTCAAGAGGGGCTATAGGCATTAGCCCTAATCCATTGTCACTACGACACCTACCTGGATCAAGTGGTCAATCAGTTTGCAAGAAAACACGCTAGAAGAATTGACTTTGGAACCCTGAAGATCAACAGAATCGTATACTTCTAGAAGCAGTCAGGCCATGTGTATAGATATATCAGAAATGAAAGAGAACACATTTATCCGTCACGCAATAGATATTTTATTTTTCCTCCACTGTTCATGGGCCAGGTGGAAATGTCATCAGCTCAGTGAATTATGTAGATGAAGACGCTAAGTGGTCATGCATCCCCAAGAATGAGAAAGGGCAGGGACCTACCAAAAGAATACGGATCACAGGTCATCCATGGTGACTCTTTCCGATAACTCATTCCATGGTGACTCTTTCCGATAACTCTTTCCATGATGACTCTAGTTCCGCCAGCAATCACCACCGACAAGCCCAAAGACACGAACATCACAGAAGAGGTCGGCAATCGTCCATCCGCTGCTCGGCAAGATCAGAACCACCAGCTAAGTACTGGTGGACGCGTGGTAGCGACAGGGTTATTCTCACGAATAACTCCCCCCGGGTCAGATCCATTCATAATGAGGGTAACGCGCAGATCTTGATGATTGAGGTGGCATCTTTTGGAGAGACGTACATTATGGGCAAAGATATTCAGAAGTATGTCATCAGAGAGAAAGGTTAGTGATTTTTCCTTCCATACAAAAAAGTCTAGTTCTACCACACCTCAACGTCAAGCGCAACCTTTTTGTTTTTTATTTTTTGTTAAAAAAAAACGAGAAGCTTTCCAATAATATATTTCATAAGAGCTTCGTGTATCGAGCTTTTTTCCTCGACTCGTATTGTATGACTTATATTTCGGTGCCGGATCAAATCACGTTTTTTTAATAAGATACAGATATCCCAGGATAGGGGAGGCGTTGTATAAGTATAGCATTACACTCTATGGTTTATATAATTCAATATTTCAACCTTTAAGGATGGATGTTACCACCTGCGCGCGGAATGACATTCTACATTCTACTCTTATTTACATGCGTTATCCGTAACTGTTTTTGGTTTATTATTCTTCCTAGTTTGGTAGTTCGGCATTGGAAATCGTCAAACATTTATTTTTCTTTATCACAAAGTCTTTTAAAAATGTATATTGCTTTTGTTTGTCACTGTTGCTCGTAATCCTGACATGCCACCCAAGTGTTCCTTTCCTGGACACTTGAGAACGTCACCGAGAGCTATACCCGCAAACGCCGCCGCGACTGTTATGCACCCACGGACGTTTTTACAGACGCCCGAAGACATCGCGACCAGGACGCACCCGCGGACGCACGCACATGCCGCGACTGTTCTGCTATTACTTTTATTGTGTGACAGTAATAATATTAGGATGTCCGTTTAATTTAACCTAATCTAAAAAATAAGCGTTCTTCTAGTTCCAGTATCTACCATTAAATCCGCATCAAAAAAGGACCTGAGTAACCTGGGTAGTCGGTGTCGTTGCCTTCGTTTTGATAGTGTGTGGGTTGGTGCTGGTCTTTAAAAGACCATTTTCAAAGATGTGTAAGAGAGGTAAGAAATGAAAAGAAGTAGATTAAAGCTTCTGCGCTATGTGATGAACGATTAGTACCGTTAAAAAATACACTCAACTGAGATGTACAATCACATTCTGTAGGGAAATACAGTAAATGCTCAATTAAGCGTTCATCTTTCAACGCCCCCCACTCGAATTTGTGCCCGTGTCTCAGACGCAAAATATCAAAGATAAAATTATAAGAAGAAACTAGCTTCCTCCGCAGGCGTCTGGAGTGTTTTGGACCTTTTATTGGGCAAAAGCGATTTAGGCTGTGGCGTGATTAAGGGAGACCGGGGGACTGGGATGGGAGACCCTGGGTACCAGGGGCTCGTTCACCGCACAAATCGTTGTCGCCGCGAAGCTCGGAGCCTGTGGTACCCAGGGTAAGGGAGAGACCGTGACTCATCTCATCTCTTTTGTCTCTCTTTCCTCTTCCAGCTTCCGGTTCAACTCGCCCTCAGTCCCCTCACTTCCATGAACAGTACCACAGGAAGCGCAATTCATAAAAATACTGAGAAAGTACAAAAACACTCGAGATACCTGCAGAGGAGCTAGGCACCACAAAAATGGCAAAAAAGCAAGCCGCTGTAGCGGTTTGACCAACCGGTTAGAAGCCAACCCACTGTAGCAGGTTGATGGTCAACCCGTTACAGCGGGTTGAGAACTAACAAGCTCCTATAGTATACTATGGTCCCCAAGCCGCGGAAGCGGGTTGACCAACCGGTTAGAAGCTAACCTGCTGTAGCAGGTGTAATGATATGTCACGCTATACTTATGTCACGCGATTCACATTCGGGTTCTGTCAACCCGTTACAGCGGGTTGAGAACCTTCAAGCTATCCTTAGCCATTGTCAGCAAGGCCGAATATACCAAGCCGTCGGCTATGGCAAAGCTGATAGAACATTTGGCCTAACTCATGGACAATAAGAGGCCACCCCCGGAATCGCTTTTTGGTACGGCCTCAGATTGGAGTGAGGTCGTACGCACCATCAATGAATGTGTCAAGGTATGTTTATGAATTTTTTGTTTTTACAAATTCTAAAGAGACGACAAATGCAAACGGCATGCAACTAAACTCCCGGCGGGGTTTACAAAGAAGCCCAGAAAAAAGCTGCAAATTAAAATTGAAGCACTCGATAAAACTAGAAATGCAATGAAAACCTATCAGCCACCTAGTATTTTTAGACAGATAGGTATTATAAAATTTTTGCTTACCTAACGAACTCCCGGTTTTTGGATCCTTAGCTAAAATCTTTCGTTTTTAGGGCGCACTTAATATAATATACTGAAAATATTTTGATGGAGATATGCTTTAAACCTGACGTTAGACATTAGAATTATTGTTAGAATTATGGTTACGCTACAGTACGCGACATTGTATGAAACGCAATGATTTTTAGTCTGCTCTCCGTATGAACACACAAGGTGGCCGCCAGTCGTTTGCGATTATATCGCAAGCCACCCTGTGATCGCCTAGATTCAATAATTTTAGCCGTATTTCAAAATAATTTAGCCATATTTTGGACATATATAAAATGGGAAGAAATATCATTTGCACGTGAAAAAAAGTTTTGCAAAATGAGCAGACAAGTGCTGGTTTCAGATCCAATCAATAAGTATGATTGAAAATTGTAGGGGTGTTTGATTTGATTTTAAGCTTGACAAAATCTCAATCGAAAAACTACGCGTAACGTAAAATTTCTAGTCGTAAAATGGAAATTCTTAGACAAATACGGGTGCAATTTCCATCCCTAAGCAAGCATTGCCAACAGCAGACCTCGAATTATTGAAGGGGTCACAGCCACGCCCCTACTACTATTATTTTAAAAGTTTTTATAAGTTTTTTTTTTAAATATTAACACGAAATACCAGAAGTTGAACAACACGAGGTCGCTTCTTTAGAAACAACATACCCCAATCCTTCCACAAGCCACCATATTAGGCACTAACACGCCCCAACCTAACACAATACGAGCACTAACGCCAAATGACACACCGCCATATGCACACTATAAGATATAAATGGATACCTGGGTTATGAAGCCTTAGGAGTCGCTACAAGGGATGGCAACAGTCTACAGCTCCAAGCAATAAGAAACAACTCCAGTCATGGGGGCGGCCCAAGTTGCGAGAACAAACAAATACGACCTGAATTATAACAGTCTCAACAGGATCCTGAGCAACACACCGCACATTACGGCTCTCTGTGTCCTTGGAAGCGGACAGCAACCAGGCCTGGTAACGTGGATGAGGGAACAGGGGGTACTACAAGTAAAGCGACCAGGCCGATGGAGAAATTGTTCCCCATGTGAAAGGGTGTGTCTACCAGGAATTAAATCCTACTACCACCACAAACCTGTGCTATCAGAGTTTAGTTTGAAAATCTGCCTGGAAATTGTTCTCCTAAAGACCCGAACGTTTTAGGGGCCAAAATACTTATAATCTTCTAGTTTGGAAAATTCAAACATTCAAGTGAGTTTTATCGAAGCCTTTACTTGTACTTGTACCACAAGAATTTCGTCTGAGACTTTGCTCATGGGTATTAATTTTGATTTGAGCCAAAAAGCCACTTTTCGAAATTGCTATGAAGTCCGGGCATCTTAGGAATACTTTAAGTAATGTATGTATTTCTAGTTCTAGCAAAGATCGGCCAGTATATGGCGAAGTCAACAACTTCATTGCCAACAGCTAAGGATTAAGTGTTAATCATGGACGGTTTTTGTAGGTCTCGTTGTTATGGCCGTCCGCATTCATCATCATTTTTTTTTTAAATCTGCCGGCTGCGAAACAAAACTTTCCATGGACAATTTGTTTCCAGTTTGAGCATCGAGACTTTGTGTGGAATGGCGCTGAGTAGTAAGGATAGAATCATTTTTTTTTAATGGAGACAATATTTATGTTTTATGTTTCATATTTTCAATAGATACAATACTTTTGTTTATCTAAAAAAAACGGATGAAAACCAATTTAAACAAACCTTGGAATACTACATTATCGTGAGTCAACTAGATCCTACATCACTACATCACGGGAAATTAGTTCTTTTCTACTCATTATACTTGGTTAAAGTGAACCAGAATATTTCAAGTTGCTTTTATACTTCCTAAATACTTTTTTATTATTGCGTAAGTGTTCCTCTTGTTAACGATGACTTTACAGTACATAATATACGATAACATAACAATATTACTGATACAACAACAACAGTTTGAGTTTCTGGTAAGCAACTTTTGTGTTGCGTTGACCTTATTACTGGTTACTGGCAGTTTTCCTCTCCGGAACATTCGTATCGCTCAGCGGATGGCAACAGAGGCTTGTACTTCTCATCCTCATTCAGACACAATATTCGGGTTTTCGATGTGTTAATGAGAATCCTCGCGATCATCAGTACAAGCCGGATTATCTGCGAGATGACCGCGAGTGCAGACAGGAGAAGCAAGAGTGTGGGAAGTGCGCTTAGCAAGATCGCTTGTGTCATCTACAGATGCTCCATCAGGGTCTTGATAGGGCCACGTTCACGTACACCCGCAGATATCAGTACCGCCTTACTGAGGTTAGCCACCGCCAGCACGACATGCACAAACAGCAATGCCACCGCCAGGTGATTAGCTCTGCGCGCCTTAAAAGGCGCTACTATTTGTGTATGCATAAGGTTGATGACGCAGATGATGGTGATGATGACAAGACGATTGGCAGGTGACTTGATAAACGCAGCAAGGCACAGGAACACGAAGCGACGAGCTGTGAGGACGCTCTCCCAGTACACCGCGCCCTTGGAAGAGCCTGCCGGGCTACGGAACGCCTCACACACGACTTCTAGAACGGCTGCCCTAGTCTCGCGTTCTCGGTAACTCTCGCTCAGCTCATTGCTATTCCTTTGTGTTCCCCTTAAAGACATAAATAGGCAGTATACTAGACAAAAAAAACCAACAGGCAGAGGAAAACAACATGCTGCGATGAACATATTGGAGGAGATTTGCCTTCGGTATAGCTTCAATGGTCCAAAAAACAGGACGAATATCAAGGGGATTATGAAGGTCAGGTTGTACGCCATTAGAAGGTACTGCCACCAGTTCCAGCACCTGATATGAGCGTCAAGGAACAGTCTTAGCTGCTCCTCCCCGTGGACGACGAGTGGGACGCAGCTCAGAAGCTTCAAGGACGTCTCACCGAGCCGCTCGTAACCAAGCAAGAGGATCTCTACTACAGCAGCCAGATACGCCGCCAAGAATGGCTTCGGTCGCTTCTTCATCCTACAGTACAAGTACTCCGCCCCGTAAAACACTAGGAGAAAGGACATTGTCAAGAAGACACCAAGCGAGGAGAACAGTTCCTTGGTCACCGGTGTGAGACCTACGAAAGGGCATCCGAAGTCGTTATCAACCGTTTTGATTTTGAAGTTGAAGAGTGAGAGAAACAGGGAGATGATGTTGAAAAAAAATAGTTTGGTATGACCGAAGACTTCAGTGTATGGCTGTAGCATGATGATATCTGCGATCTGATAGAAGTAAAACACGATCTTGGTATACCCGCCCTCGTGGGACACGCCTTGGATCTGTAGGTCTTCTTTGAACCACAGAAGTTTCTTAATCATTAAAGAAACTAAATGAGGTTTGTAGAGTATGTAGGCAGCTAGCATAGCCGTGTACAAACCGGCAACAGCCCAGAACCACGCGTCATTGCACTCCTCGTGTCGGCGACATTGCGTACCAAACAGGCTTTCCGTGTACCCCTCAGCGCAAGCCCCACATAGCAAACCAGTACGGTTGCCATAGCAACCATTATAAACCGACGCATTAGTGGCGTACATTGGGGCTGTGCAGTACTTCTCGGGGCAATGAGTGAAGTTAAGACCTTGAGTCCTGTTACACGCCACAAAACCCCAGAAATCGTTCTCACTCTTGATGTTATATACGCAGCTCGCCCCGAAGGGACAGGGTATGCATGGCATGAACTTGTGTTTACTTGTCCCAAAGTATGTTCCTCTCTCAATGCTGTATTTCGTCTTGGGACATGATTCGCATTCGTAGATAAATTTGGTAATATTAAACCGGCATTGTTTATCAGAGTAAAATGCTTGTAAAATGTTCGTGCGTCTTGCAAAGCATCCTACAGGGCAAGTCAATTTGGTCGAGTTAGTAATATAAACGAATCCTGCCTTCGATATATATAAACCTGTGCTTCTTGTCTCAAAGAGGTCAATAGTGAAATGTGAACTAAATACTTCAAACGGTCCATTTGAAAGAACACGAAGGAATGGCGTGGAGGGGACAGCATCGTTGCTATCTCTTGGGGCAAAAGGGGGTTTCTTTGTTCGCAGAAATTCAGAATTGGAAATCTTGAGACCACCAGTGCCTTCCTGGAGATAAACCATAGCCCCTTCTTCAGGTATTTTTACGCTGTTGTCCTTGAAGAAGAAGTTCTTGAAGGATGTTAATCCATTTTTTGCACTAAAAATTGCAGATGTGCCAACATTTTCCTTAAATGTGACATTTTCAACATTGACGAAAAGTTTGTAAACGAAGTGCTCTTTTGGGCAATCAAAACGTGCCTTGGTGTTTTTTATTTCCATTCCCGGCCCCTTGATAGTGTCGTCTGGTGTATCGAAGTATATCAAACTTGATCTATCGCTTTCTCCCTTTTCTAAGCGAACGTTGTTCTCGAAGAGCGCTTTTCTTATTGTAACATTTACGACGGTTTCGTTAAAAAACGGGAATTTGAATCTAACACTTAATAAAGTGTTGTATCCCTCAATCTTGTTGCTAACAAACCAAAGATTCTCCAGTAAAATATTACCGCGTGTTGAGATGTTTTTTCTGGGTGATATATAAGTAAAATACATGTAGATCCCAGAAATGTTGTTCTTGTCAAATGTTGTGTTACGCACTGAAATATCAAATGATTGAGGTTGATGCAGGAAAGATGCGAAAATGCATCGTTCGTTTCCTCCAAAGTATGAATTGTGAACACGCCAAACAGTTTGTGGTACTGTTATATTCCGACTCAGTACAAGACAGTAGGATGCTGTTTCGTTACAAGTCAAGTGGGAGATGTCCAACTCAAAGGCGTTTGTTTTAAGTGAGCCGCGCATGAAGTTTCTCAAAATCTTTAAATATTTAATTCTGAGAATAAATCTAATCATTTTTCTCGAATCAAACGCCTTGATATAAGCGATCCCCCTCGTTGCATGATTATCACTGAACGACGTTTCAGTGATATTTGCTTCCAAACTGCCTCTATGTATACCAAGGTGATAAACCCCAAGTATCCAATCGGCTGCTTCATTGTGTTGAAGCGTGGTTCCCTTGATAAGAACATGAATGTTTCTGTTGGCATAAAAACACAGCGCGCAGCTCCCATGTGAATGCATGGAGTTACTTGTAACCATTAACCCTAAAATGATGACGTCAAGATCAGTTACTCCCGTTATCTTACTTCCTACAATAACCAGGCCTTGGTTGTGGCCACTGCACTTTGAAATGCTGTTGTTCTTCATGTACAAATGAACATTTCGGTTGCTGCCTCCATTTATACTGAGGACTCCTCCTAAACCTGCACTGTTGTTATCAAACGTTGAGTTGAGGAGTCGCAGTTTGATGTATTTCCCGGCAGGAATATTCAAAATCCCGCTCGCGGATGAAAATGTATGTCTTTGGAAATATGAGGCACTTATTTCCATAAAAATGCTGTCTCCGGTTGCGGTGAGAAATGCAAATCCGTTATCTTGGGTGAAGATGTTTTCGAATGTGTCGTTGATTGTGGAAGCATTTATGTCGAAGATACTTTGATCATGAAGAAATGCAATAATGTTGCTTGTAAGGTCAATGTAGCTATATGTCTGATGAGAAGCGAGAACTTTACAACGATACAAAGGGAGACTATTACCACGAACTGTGACATTTCTCCAAACAGAAATTAAGGACGTATTTCCAAATACGTGAACAAGAGCCAACGTGAGGGGTGAACTCTCTGCATTTTTTTGGAATCGTACATTTTTCACTTCCAGCACAATCTTGGATTGAATTCCAGGAAAATTTCCGAGAACTTCAACTTTTAAACATTGGGATGCATTAGCAAAGATTACTCTATTAAGTGTTATATCTCGAGCCAGCCTTGGTGCAAACTGCATGTCGATAGTAGCTTGCGTGAGCGTGCAGTCTTGTATAACAATACTTGGGTTACGGAATACGAGCCGCGTTTTCTTGAACACAAGTTCACTCATCTTCACATGGTTGTATTGTTGGAATACTGTCAGGTTTACCCGGATTCCTTCACCACTGCATGAGATATGGGCCTTGTGGTTGTAACTCATCATGGTAAACCCAACCGTGATTTCTAGACGTCCCCGAGACCCACAGTCATAAGGGTCCCACTTTGTATTAGTGCCATCCAAGTGGATGGTTCCCCCAGGAGAGAGGTGCTGGAAACCTTTGCTCAATCTCCTGCAAGGCATGTCGGGACTGGCGCCGCAACTATCAGTGTCATTGCCATGGACTCGTGAGATGTAAACGGTCTTGAATGACATGGCAGCGTTCTCTATATGAAAGTTAGAACTGGGTTAATAATATAATTGAATAATAATCGTTTGTTTTGTGAACAACTGACAGTAAAAGTGCCAGCAATGTAGCTTAAGGTTGGTTATCACTAGGACCCAACCGCAAGCGTAAGCGCAAACGGAAGCGCAGCACAAGTGGGATCGGTCAAACACAAGCGCAAGAAAATCAAGCAGTTGCGTTCTTTTGCGCTTCCGCTTGCGTTCTAGTGAGAATCAGATATTTACGTGCGTTGCGCTTGCGCTTAAGTCCAAGTGAGAACCATTCTTGAGTGTTGGTTCTGTTTGCACGGGGCTTAATAATGAAGTGTAAACGCGCCCATCATTACTGGCTGCCTCGTTTACTTGGCCAAGACAAAATCTGATATAATCAAACATGGTGCACAGTGTGTTGCCCCAATTACGCACGGTACCCAATTCCGGACAGTTTGCATCGAAAGCCTCTTTAAAATATACGAAAGCGAATAAAAAAATTTCACGTGACCCAATTAGTAACTAACTCTCATACTCGCATGTGCTGTAGTAATTACGTAGTTAGCGTTATTACCAGTGGAAAAAGTTAAGTTTATTTAAAGGTGAGTCAAACTTTTGTTCGCGTAGTTTGAAAGTTAAAGGTGCAGTGAATTTAACGCTTTACATAAACCAGTCCTTCTGGTAAATTACATTTAAGAAAAATACCAACTTTTTGGTGGGAATGAAGCACTGTAAAACACTTTCACAACAGAATAGAAGTTATTTGATCTCGCTACTAATTTAGAAGAATGAAAGCGTTTTGAAAATTTACAGTGCTTGTTCACGAAGTGTGCCTAAACACGAACACAAATAACCTGCTTATTGGAAATATGTTGAAAAAGATAATGGGAATTAGTTCTAGCATTTAAACTACATTTTGGAGCAATTTAAGTGCAAAGTAAACAACAATATCTATTTATGCTATAATATTGTTTAAACATTTTTATTTTGAAGTAAATGAGAGGGCTATAGAATATCCAGACTTGAAATTATAGCATATACATATTCTTAAGGATCGAGATCAACTACACTACAAAGACAACACAATGCTCTAGATTTCATTTAAAATGTTCCATAAAATTAAAATGACATTCAATGAGGGATAAAGTTATTTTAGGAAGAAAACAAAACTTATCAAAAGGAAGGACCAAAATACAAAAAAATAAGCACCAAATTACCAAAATAATTTGAAATCTACTTGGTAAAAAAAATTATGCCATTCAATGAGAGAGATCAAGTGTCATGATGTAAGATAGTCACTTCTTTGGGATTCATTCATAGCGATTTGTAGGAGACGATTTTCTTCAATAGTTTCAAACTACTTCCACTTCATAATATAATATATAGATTTAGGCACTGCCTAAAAGCGGAGCCAGCTTTATTACCATATTTTTATATGGAGAATCTTTGGGCAGTTTAGGGGTAGGTTTCTATACTAAAATTGCTTTTGAGGATAAAAAAGAGATCCATAATAACAACATCTAATCGAATATTTCCCTTACAAACACCGGGGTTTTCAAAATTCACAAAAAAATGCTGTATTTTTTTTTTATAAAATTATTTCTAATCCTACGCAAATCGCAAAAGACAATTTCCTATTTACCTGGTACACGTTTTTATTCCGAAGAATGATATTTTTTAGTGTTAAAAGGTTGACTGATGATGCACGAATTCCCCTTGCACGATTTTATGTTGCGTCAGCCACCGCGACAGGTGAAGAATTCGAGCTGATAATATTCCAAGCATGTAAAAGTACAAAGCAGTTCCTTAGAAAGACATATCCTTCAAATTCTAATTTTCATACGGCCATTTGACTGGCTAATCAGTTGAATTTTCTTAATTAAACACTTTGTCTTGTTAATTCGTTTCTGCAATCATGCATTCCGTTATTCGTTTTACGTCGAAAGTCAGAATAGGTTTAAACCCCCCTCGTCTTTTTCCCCCCGGTTCTTGCTGGAACTAGTCTCTTATTGGTTTAGAGCGATCAATCAATTAGCTGGCCTGGTCGCATGGTCACGTGAGTGGTACAGATAGCTAACAGCGTGTGAAATGACGTCATTGACCACAATTTTTGAGTCACCTAGTTTATGACCAATTTCTATACCTATGGAGCTCCGCGCGCGGCCTACGGCCACGCTGGCTGCGCTATTAAGCAATAAGGGTAAATACCTCATGAGTGTCCAGAGCACTTTTACTTACGTCTTGAAGTAAACTGTATGTGTCTAAAGCAGGCAGCAGATAATTCTAAACTCGAGCCTTACGTGTATCGGGTCCCTTTGTCGGGTCGCAAATGTAAACACGAGTAAATACAGCGAAATCAATCCGGCTTGACAATTACTTGACAATTACTTGGTCGAGATTGAGACTATGGTAATATATGCAGAAATGAAATCGCGAATCTGGCCTTCAACTGCAAAAATTGACATGGATCTGAGACCTGGAATCTCAAAATCAAAGATGGCGGCCATGACACAGTTTTCTCTTGTTGTAAGACATTGACCCCTAAACCGGCCTGTACCGGCTTTGAGGAGTACCCATAACCCAAAAAATTCATAAATGCAAAATAAACACAGCAAGATGAAGATACTCACGCATCCTTCTAAGGGATAAATGGTCTTGAAGATATGCATCTAACCAAGGTGATAGCAACTACTCTTTAGCCAAATAAAAGCACAGGTTCTTTGAAAAATTTCAAATCGAACAAGGAAAGAAAAGCAGAATCACACCTCTTAACAAAACGCTCAAAATACTTCACAAGGGAGAGAGATCAGCAAGCACAGCTCAAGACACAAATAGATACCTTTATTCTGATCCTTCAGGTTTATTTCCATGGCCTCAAAACACAATGTCCACTCCTTGAAGGCTTGTGAAACCACGTGGATGCCATTACGGACTGCAAAGCATTCTTTCTTTTCACCTCGAAGCCATACAAATCAATTCCATGTTATACAGGCCCAGAATAGCAGTGTAAACAATTTTGGAATTAATTTGGTTTCAGAAAAGACAGCATTCAGAAGAGCTGTGGTGATTCATTGGAAAATGATTTTCTCATCCAGGCAAAGCCAAACGAGAAAAAAACACCATGACTCCACCTTATGCTTTTTGCAAATATCCATAAGCACAGCACTTAATTATTCCCCAATAGACTTCATGATGTCCTAGGACACTCTCCTAAAATGCTCATAGCTGTATTTTTGATGAAAAATACAAGCAACCATCAACTTGTGCTCGCATCAGCACAACGACGAGGGATTAAAAGTGGGGACCGCAAAGCACTATTGGAAAGCTAGAATACCGCTGACTAGGTGCAGCGGTGTTTGACTTTGACGGGCTGTATAAAACTCAGACTAGGGGGGAGGTATCTGTTTTCAGTCTGTTTTTTTGTATGTTCAGCTCAAAAATAGCCAGGAGTCAATGCAAAAGGTATCGACTATAGCGCAGAGATTCTTGGGTATTTTGCACATACGCGAGACGACGAAAAAAAGCAGTTGCATTTTATGACTGGGATACCACAGATATCCCAGTAAAAAGTTATGGTGCTTTTTGCAAAAACCGTCCGTGATTTCGGCAACACACTGTACAAACAACTCTGGTTACACGTTGCAGAGGGGGAGGAGGTAGGCAAGACTGTTCTTTTGACAACCGTGTTGACGCAGTTGGCAACATGTGACTGGAGAGCCAGCCTTTCCACCGCTGACACCGGATCCTAGCCTGCAGGCTCATCAGTTCCCTCTCAAAACCAAAAAACCCATAACAATGGTTTACTCTCGAGCCCGAACGAATCAAATTTACTATGAGAAATTAAGATGTTAAATAAATGACGATAGCGCTGACTATAGAGAAGAGTGCAAGAGGCTGCGAAAGCTTTAAACAAATAGTAAATTCCGAATAAAAATCAGGTTTATAAAATCTTTATTCTTCCTTAGGAAGTAGCTGTCAACCAAGGCAGCCGTCCTTTGTGTCCGTCACGCTACGTTTCGATACTTCTACCTAGCTAAATAAAAAAATTCAAATGTCAAACTTTCAGTTTTCATGTTTTGGCTTCAACTAAATGTGATAGCATCGTAACGCTTCGTGCAATAAAAAAAATATTGTGTTCTTCCCGGAAAAACCTAGCTAAATGAATTTAAATTTAAGATATAATGAACAAATATTTGATGTTTTGGCTTCAACTAAATACAATAGCATCAGCAGCAAGTCTCGAGCTCTTTACAAACTTCGTAATTCAGAATAACGCCTAGCGCAAAATTGCACAACATGGACGCAAATAGTGTGGCCAAGATCATATTGCAACATAATTCACTACATCGCTGCATCATCCATCAGTGTGCTTGTCTACGATGTTATTGCGCTATAATTCGCACGATTACCAGGCAATTATAACTACCACCGCCACCACTAACACCAATCGTCTTTTCACAAAGACAACCCGTCATAAAAGATTTGGTATTAATCATAACCATAACTATATATTTATCTTTCCCTTAGCCATATCAATCCTATATTAATTGATGTTGTTTCCTTTTTACAAATTTTCCAGAAACATAAGAGGCCACAGAGAATAAACATAAAGAAATAATAATAAAAATTACCTTCAATGACAATAATTAGCCAAAAGTACCCAAAAAGACGCATTTTGTAAATAGCCCTCAGACACTAGGAAGTGAGTGAAAGCTTCAACGAAAACCTCGCTGCCCCGTAGACAACTCCCTGATTATACTTAGTTGCTATCTGAACGACTCAGTTGAGACAAAGGACACCAAACAAAGCGAAACGCGTAACCTTGACAGAATGTATGTTTTGTGACGGCATCGAGCGGGAGCATAAAATGGCGGCGTGTGTGATTGGCCTTCTTTAACACAATGACCCCTCAACCGGCAAGAACAAAACAAATTAGCACAACAAGAGCAAGACAATCAGGAAGCAGTCTAAGGGATAAAATGGTCTTGAAGATATGCATCCAACCAATGCGTGATAGTAACTACTCTTCATCCAAATAATAAACTCAGGTTCTTAGACAAATTTCAAATCGAACAAGGAAAATACAACAGCAGAATTCAACCTCTCAGCACAATGTGCACTCCTTGAAGGCTCCTGGAACTATCCATCTTGCTGGTCATCACAGATTGCAAGCATGCTGGGATATCCATGGTAAAGCATTCAACTTTTTTTTTTGTCTTCACCCCAAAGCGAATTAATTACTGGTCAAAGCAGTGTAAATAATTTTAGAATCAAATCAATTTGGTTTCAGAGAATACAGCAATAGGAGAGCAGTAGTAAATCATTAGATAGTTATTTAATCATCTAGGCAAAGCCAGACAAGCACATAAGTACAGCAATTAATTATGCTCCAGCAGCCTCAATGTCCTAGTACACTTTCCCAATATGAAAATAATAGTATCTTTATGAAAAATTCTAGTAACCATCAACATGTACTAGGATCAGCAAAGCTATGAAGGGTTACAGATGAGACCGCAAAGCACTGTTGAAAAGCCTAGATACCGCTGACTAGGTACAGCGGTGTTTTACTTTGACGGGCTGTAACAAAAAAACTGATAATAGGGTTAATTTTTTCGGTCTTTTTTAATTTATTTATTTTTCAACAGGTTAATCATTGCAGTACATTATTAACCCATAACTTACTTTGAGATCCCTAGAGACTGATCCATTATTCCTTTTCAAGGGTATAACAGAGAAAAAACGAAAAGATAGGCTATCCATGATTAATGCACTATCCTTTCTTATATATGAGAAACTTTTCGAAATTTCGTCTCTTTCATCGTGGCTCTGCAGCAGACAGGCACTATTTACTGTCTATATCTCATCATTTACCCCTTGGGGAACTATGGGCATAGCGGAAGTATACCCGAATGAAAGTAGCTTCTCCCTATCATTAACATATACCAGCCATCGCACAATATGTAAGGGACATGACACTAGCTCTTCTATCACCTGGTGTCCCAGAAGGTGGAGCGCTGCCTAGAAATACATCTATCACTCTTTAAGTGAATATTGCCCCAGTGATCTTGAGTAATTGGCCATCGGTATACCTCTTAGGGAAATATTCCGTGGGTCATTTGTAGCAATCAGCTTTCCCATGTAGGAGCGCTGCACTGCCTCCTCTTTTACAACTCTTAATTGAACAGTTGCCTCAGGTGAAAAATCTTTGACTAGAGTACTCTAGGGTGCAGCATAGGGACACCTTTTAAGAGAAAAATAGTGTCTGTGATGGTTCCCAGCTAGCAGACTCCTAATTTCAGGGGCGTTGCCAGTAATGCATCTGCCCCTCTTGGTTGCTTCAATAACCTTGGTTGAAGGCATTTCCGAGTACTTCAGGGTACACATGGCACTCCCTGGCCTACAGCCCTAGTGGGTGTGTGACATCCGTAGTTAGCAGCCTCCCCATGTCAAGCGCTGCACATGGTCTGTTTTCCTTTTGGTGGGTTTAATAAAACCCATGAACTGTAGCTCAGAAACGGCACGAATAAACCGTGCTCTAGTATTCGGTTAAAGATCAATAGCATTAGAGTCGCTTGCATCTCGGCCATTGTGGACCCTAAATCTTAGAATTGTACGCATTACGGTGTTCAAGGGACCTATATGCTACGATACCTTTGATCAACTTATGTGACGTTTACTTTAGGAAAAGGATACCCAAGCAGGCATGCTTCTAAGGGAACCCAAGAGCGCCGTTTGTGTTCAAAGATCATGATATAGCTTTTTATCAAAACACGTCCTTTCTGGAAGGAAACTCCTACAGCAACCTTACAAATAAAATCTCCCAGCAATTTTGCATTTTCTTGCTGCCGAAAAATGGGGCTAATCCGCATAATGAATTTTGCTTGGTGTCAAATAAACGTTTCCCTGCTAGAAGAGGCCTCTTTTCTCTAGGGAAAATAAACGTATCCCCACGCATTGTTTATTTTATTATTCTCACGGCAACCACAACAAAGTTTTAATAGACAGCCAAAGGGGTAATATATAAGACAAAGGGACTATATAAAAAACAAGGTGTTAAAAAGGCTAAGGATACTGGAGCTGCGCGTCCGACTTCTTTTGCTTTTTGGACGGAGTCTTCGTAGATGCTTTCGGGTCTGGGTCTAGCACAACCTTGAAAGCCTGGTGAGAACAACATCAAGACAACTTCATTAAAAATATGAAAAAAAAATATATAGTCGCAAGTTTGTAGCTAAGATAGCATCCATTTCCATCGGTTGATTTTTGGAAGCTATTGTGATATTATACCTTTTGGCTTTGGTAAATAAAACAATTTGATTTAGACAAATTTTGAAAATTGATCACGTTCACATCATTTGTCTTCTAACATTGAATAAAAACAAAATAATGGTGCAGCTGACTGAATCTCTTTAAGTAGGTACCTGTAGCCAGTCGTAAAGATTGATCATCCTGCTGCATTCAAGGTAAAGTTTATATGCCACCGAGACATCAGGCAAGGAAACCTGGATAGCGCCAGCCTCTATCTCACAGCATTCGCACTGAAAAGGACCATCGAATTACTATACTGCCTAGCACAACTGTTAATCGAAAAAGTATAAAAAAATACTATAATATTGTAAAAGCTCTACAAAGCTCCTAATCTCATTGAAGCCTTTCCTCCAAAGGAGTCCACAGCCCCCCTCCCCCCCCTATCCACGCCCAAATTTCTAAAATAATAAAAACGTATGGCGGAACCTAATTTGTAGATTTAAGCTGACATAAATTTCCTCATTGACACAAAAAAAGATCAACAAACAAAAATCAATCCTAATTTACTTTCAAAACTCAAGGAATATCTTATTTTGCGCATCTGAAAGACATCACGTATCATATACACTTACCTTGAGGTAGTGTCGAGGATCGCTGAGCGCAGTTTGTATTGCTGCCCGCGGCATACCTATCAGGTGCTGTAAGACAGACACGTGTCAGTTTCAAGTGTTATACTCCTACCACCTCCTCCACGTCAGCAGAAGGTGCTATGCTCCTAGTACACTTACAATGATAACACGTAATGTGTTATGCCTAGTGCACATTAGCGACATATCGACATAACGACATGGACGCGCGCACTCTTATTTTCGACATAACGACACGGACATAACGACATAAGAAAGAAAAAAAAAACATGTTTTTTTTCTTTTATGTCACTATGTCCATGTCGTTATGTCGGGCTAAACATAGTGCGCGCGCCCATGTCGTTATGTTGTTATGTTGCTAGTGTGCATTAGGCATTACAGGTAGTATCGACACACGTGTGTCAGTAGAAAGAGTTATACTCCTATCACCCCTACCCTACCATGTAATGTGTTGCAGGTAATATCGACACACGTGTGTCAGTAGAATGGTTATATTACTATCACCCCTACCCTACCATGTAATGTGTTACAGGTAATATCGACACACGTGTGTCAGTAGAATGGTTATATTACTACCACCCCTGCCGTGCCATGTAATGTGTTACAGGTAATATCGACACACGTGTGTCAGTAGAATGGTTATATTACTACCACCCCTACCCTACCATGTAATGTGTTACATGTAATATCGACACACGTGTGTCAGTAGAATGGTTATATTACTACCACCCCTACCCTACCATGTAATGTGTTACATGTAATATCGACACACGTGTGTCAGTAGAATGGTTATATTACTACCACCCCTACCCTACCATGTAATGTGTTGCATGTAATATCGACACACGTGTGTCAGTAGAATGGTTATATTACTACCACCCCTACCCTACCATGTAATGTGTTGCAAGCAGTATAGACACAGATGTGTGTCAGTAGAAAGAGTTATACTCCTATCACCCCTACCATAGAATGTGTTAAAAATAGTATTGTATTGACACACATATCTAACAGGTGCCATAACGTGCTGTAAGCACAAAAGTATTAGAAGATCGGGACTTCTAACAATTCGTGTATTTGTTGTAATTATTTTTTTGTCATTGATGACGTTGTTTCTTTTCTAGCGTTTCTGTATTCTATTTTTTGATCTAAAGAGAATATTAACTAAGAAAAAAAAATGTCGGGTAGCTCCTATTGCGAAGAGAACACGAGTACAATAGATGAATATTTTGTTAAAGCTGTTTTCTTTTCAGGGTGGAAATTTCAGTCAACACAGTACAAACCTCCTTGACTTTGTGCAGCTTGTCGAAATACATCACCTCATGCAGTGGTAAACTTTGAGGACTTCGAAGATGTTTCCTTCACGTGAAGAACAAGAATAACATTAAGTCAACAGTCATATCAAAATCTAGAACATAGTCTATGCAAGAATGGTTTTGCACACATCCAAAGTTTGCATACTTTTGCAGTAGAGGCTCGATAATCAGATTCGGAGCTCGCCATAACGTCTCGCACTATAGGAAAGTTTCACTTCGGCAATCTGTACAATACTCGGAATGATCCGAGGACCTTAAACGAATTTTTCCACTTCAATTTACACAAATTTAAGGGGATCGATTTTGGTCCTTGTATTCAGTCCCTGGATCGATTTGGTCCTGGGTTCAGTGACCTGGATCGATTTGGGTCCTGGGATCATTTCAGGTCTCGTACAGATTGTTCTTCCACGTAGACCCACTCCATTCAACTGAAGCAAGGCATTACAGTAGCTTATGCAGACCTGAAGAGGCTGTCCATGTAGTCTACTGTCTTTTGGCGAAGCTGGTCGTAAGGTGTGTCTTTTCTCTTCTGAGTGGCTGCTAAACGCAATTTCTGAAACATGGAAACATGTTATAGGGGGGAATAAAAACACCATTGGGGACACATGCGGCCACCAGTGATATAGTGCTTTATAGTCCACAAGGCCAAACTAATTTGGGCCATGCTTTGCTTTACCAACTTTTTGCATTAAAACCTGTTGAAAGCACAAGCTGGGATTGTAGCAAGGATTATACTGGAAAGGATTCTGATCGACTGTATACACAATGCAGAACACACCTCTTGAAGCTCAAATCTGTTGACAATTTTCGGCGTGCCGCCTTTCCCGGTTGGCAGGGTTGCTGGCCTGACTGGTTCTTGTTGCTCTGTAACAATGGTGGGTATTTTGATATGGACCACTACCACATTAATAAATTCTGACAGTGACGATATGAAAATTATTTTTGCACATACCACTTAGTTTTTCAAACTGTTCTAAAAACTCTAACATATTCTTCTTGTAATTGAAAAGGTCGGGGCATTTCCTGCATAAGACAAACATTTTTTTTAGTCAAAGAGGTATATACTCAGGAAATCACTGTGCTAAAACCTGGAATCACCCAGTTTACTTACTTGGCATTTAAAGCAGTCTCAAGAAATTTTTCCAGGATATTCACACATTTGATAATAATCTCCACAAGTTCATCCTTTGCCAAAACCCTGCAGATGTAGACAAACCTAATAATTACTTTCTCTACATTCAGGGCTTTTGGAATTACGCGGAAAAAAACTCAAAATTATGCGGGATTCTTTGCTAAATTACGCGGAAAATCAATCATTACGCGCTAAATGATGCGGAATTTTGCAATACATTTTTCTTTAAAAATCAAAATTTTGCGTGATTTCTTACTAAATTACGCGCTAAATTACACGACATATCAACTGTTACGTCCAAACTACCGAAGGAAAGCACGAAATAATTTGAAAAGGTTAATTTTTTGCGCGAAAATATCTTAGGCGAGTTTTCATTGGCTCCTAGCCACCAGCCAATTAAAAAAGGTATTTTATTATTAGTCCTAGGCCTTCGCGGTTTAGAAAAGAACGCCTAGTCATTTTATTGTTTTCGAAGTTCAGTTCGAGATATCTGCACTCTTACGGAGATTATCTCTATTTTTTTAAGAGAAATTGAGGTAAGAAACCTAAAAGAACACATCAGCTGTGTACTTAAATGTTTTGTCTTTCAAAATTTAGCCAAATTACGCGGAAATTTGTGGATTACGCGGAGAAAGCCAAATTACGCGCTTCCGCACAAGCGCGTAATTCCAGAAGCCCTGCACATTCTACCCTTCTGCCTTGAGGACATTCATCATGGTACCAATATTCATTTACTGAGGTTTGTAAATCATACCATAAACACATACCTCAGCAAAGCCAAAGCATCGCGGTACTTGTCTTGGTGGTAGATATGTGTTGGAGATAAACTGTATTCATAGAGATCACGAACCTAGGAAAAAAGTCAAAAGTCATTTGATGACCATCACCATCAGCAACACAACCATCACCACCACCATCATCATCACAACCATCACCATCACCATCACCACCATCATCACAACCATCATAACCACCGCAGCATTACAGTAACATTATCAGCAGCACAATGATCACCATAAACACCATAGCATTTTACCTTTTTGCCTAGTGGAAGCCTGGGTAGGTTTGCAGCCATGGCATGCAGACAGTCCAGAATTGGGAAGAAGTACCAATGGTAAGAGTCCAAACCATTAAGTAACTCAATGATGACTTCCTGCAAACAGGAAAAAGATATGATAAGAGTGAGAAGGCAGCATGATAGCTCAAAGGTCCTCATTTCTCAAGGCAGAGGACCTGGGTTCAATCCATTAGGGGTCAGCTTGGGAATTCTAAGCTTGAGATCTCTTCTCTCATCACACTGTAACATGTATTGGAGGGATTACAAGATCTGCTGGGAGTGCTGGCCATCTTGAGTGACAGCGCTAATAAACTAGCCCACACTCATGATTGCAAACTGCATGAGAAGTCCGTATCTTGCAGAAGAGTCAGGTCAGTTGCAGGCAAAGAGGATTATGATCTTGTCTCGCAATTTAGCATTGTGCTATATAATAAATTATCAGTTGTTAATAATTGTATTAATGAGCTAAGCTCTGTAATAATAATAATAATAATAATAATAATAATAATAATAATAATAATAATAATAATAATAATAATAATAATAATAATAATAATAATAATAATAATAATAATATAATACTCGTTTATTAGTCCTCTCGTAGCCTTAAAAGCTAAATTACAGGATTCCAATATCAAATATAATAAATAATGATTAATTGATACAATATAATAAATATAAAGGTAGTATGAGCAGTCAGATAGCCAAGGCCGGCGCGTGTTTGTTTGTGACAAAGTTGCCAAATCTATTGGTCGCAAAAGGTTTGATGTGATTGCCAGTGCGCGTTCTTAACTGGTAGCTATGGGTAGTAGCCTCAATGCGGTCTTGCACAAACCGGTACACTGGATTTTGTGGCGTCAAACAAGAGATAAACCTGCAGCAGGCATCAGTTTGACGATCTTCAAGGATGGCTAGGTTTGCCCTAGTAAGAGCTTCCTTGTAATCCAAGCCCGGATAGATAATGGCGAGGGCGCGTTTCTGGACTCTCTCCAATGAATCAGAAAGGTAGCGTGGCAGGTCTGCGAAAAAGACGCTTGCGTACTCGAGCGTGGATCGCACAAGGGAGCGATAAACCACTAGACTAGACAATTTATGCTGCAAAAGGCTACAGAAATTCAATAGTCTTTCTTGCCTTAGTATGGCCACTGTCCGTCAGTAGTTGTGCTTGCTGCTGCTTGTTGCAGCTTTCAACATGCCTCTTGAATGACAGGAGGCTCCTGATGATGTCCAATTCATCATCTGTCAATTCCCGGATGATGTCCTCACGGTCAGCAGAGGATGGACAGCACAATATGCTAGCAGGGTTGCAGTAGAAGTGCTCCAGTATACAAAACTAAAGGAAGGGATAAGGTTAACTACAATTTGATAAAACATTGTAAGTGTTCCAGTATACGAAGTTTAGCCATTTTCAATACAGGTGGTTATAAATTTCACAGGGATTCAAGCAGGTTTAATTCTCTCCTGGATTCAACATCAAATTTTATATGTGTCACAAAAGTCAGGTCGACAAACCTTAATGCATTGCACATTGTTGAAGCCGTCGTCCAATGCAACATGGTGTTTTGTTATCATTATAACTTTAGTCTACAGTACTGTAATTATTTTGTTCACAAAATTAACATTTCAGCACCTACCTGAAGTCCAGTGCTAAAGTTCTGAAGAGAAAAGTCGTGGAACAGAAAATTTTCATACAGAAATCTGAACACTTTGGCCCCTAGTTTGAAAGAATATTTAGGTGTCATCAAAACCTGAAAAAAAAACACATGTAAATCAAAAGGGTAAACCGGACACCTTGATTAAAACATAAGGTTATATATCTAGTTTCAAGTTTACAGTAGGTTGTTTGACCTTATATTCTGTTACACATGAAAAAACACAGTGGACTGTGAAAGAAACTAATAACTAGAAGAGAAAAAGCCACTACTGTTAGTTAGTAGTACTGTACTGTTAGTTAACTGGATTTATGGACATTCACCTGAGAGATTATTTCCTGTAAGCAAACAAGTGAGGGCTGTGATTGGAATCTCTGGATGGACAGCAGAGTTGAGACTGAGTGTGGGAGCACTTGGTGAATGGCGGCTACAGATGTCGCGACACCAAACACCAGGACAAGAGGAAGATGGTCGGCATATTGGCTGTCGGTAGAAGGTTTGTTAAAGAATGTCAATCAGTCAACCCTTCGATATTGTTTATGTTTGAAAACACAAGGGTATAATTTGCAAGAATTATGTTATTGACTTGCGTGAATTATCTGGATCAAAATGCTTTGTATGACTACATGTAGGTATGGAGTTGGAATGTAGAATAGTGGCAAGATTGGCCTTCTTCAAGTTATCAGTAGAGTATAATGAAATGTAGATTGGTTGAAAGGGCATAATTTATGAAAAAAACTTTAATTGAAGTTTATACCACTGTTATGATAACAAGATGGCAACAAAACTCACCTACAAATAGTGATAAAATCTTGGACAATGTGTGCAGGAAAGCCTTCAAAGTCCTCAAATATGATAACCATTGCAGGGGAAACTAGGAAAGTAGATACAGCAGATTTAGTTTAACCGCAGCAACGAACATTAAAGAGGCACTTGCATGGCTGTGCAGTGCTACAGTATTCCAGGAAGCTCAAAAGCACTTAAATCGTAGGAATAACTAGAATAACTATTCATTAAAAAACCTTCAATCTTCAAGATAAATACAGAAAATAATGGTGCCTAGCTTCTTCGACAGAATTTCATAAATACCACTTGGACAACTCACCATTTGGGCCTTCACTCTGACATCTCCTTGTGTACCAGCGGCACAGTTGTGGCATGGAGCTCAGCTTGGAGTGTGCTTGACGAGGACTTCGAATTTCTTCATCATCCTATGGAACCATAGAACCACATGCCATAAAATAATTTAACACATTAACTTTTTTTCTCCCACATACCCCTAATTTCTAATTTGGTTTCACTAAATTTTCATTTAAATTTGTAAACATCACACAACACAGTTACAGTATCATTCTGACATATCAAGATAAAATCAACAGCAAACTAATCTGAGCAAAAACATAAAAAAAAAATACTCACATCTATTTCACAATCCATAAACTGCACCATCATATTCTTCATGGTAGACTTCATGGCTAAAAAATTACACTACTAGTGAATGCTCTGGACTGTTTAAGTCATAAAATGTGATTTCCTATTACTGGTAATGAAACTTGTGAACCGTGTGGGTACCCCCTTATCGCCCCTGAAGAGGATTTAACAGTCATCTAGGTAAAAAAAGTTGAATCTGTATAGTTTATCTACCGTACCTATATGTTTTTCTGGAATCAAGAGGTCTACCTGTGCAATCTTTAGATTTCATGACCGCTGTGTAAGGAGTGACCAATGACAGGTCTGTCACCAGTTGGGAGAAGATAATATCATGATCAGGCATGTTGACACCTGCAAGAGGGTAGCGGGTCAAAGGTTATCACAGCTGAAAACAATGACTTATTATGGTCATCTTAAGCAACAAATACATAGATGGTATCGGGAACGATGGCCCCAGGGTACCGTCGCCCCAATCACACTAAGAACGATGGCCCCACCCAACGTAACTTCTGTGGTCGAGAATATTCCCTTCTGCATGACTTTCTTGCTTCAAAGACAGACATTTCTAATGTACGGCGATCATACTCAACTATGATGGGGCGACAGTACTGTGGAGCAATCGTACCGTAATTCACATAGACAAACCAGGTGTTCATTAACAAAGTTGTTCTTTCTACCAACTCCTGGATATAAAAAGCGGATGGTCACGTGAAGTTCCATATTTGTTAACCTTGCCTATCTACAGCCATTGGGATACAGTAAATACAGCCTTTATCTTAATCATGATCTGATACACCATGTAACAGTTTTTGATTTTATGCCATACTTTGTGTTTACATCACCTGTTATTAATACAGCAGTTGGAATTTCCCGTATTACCCCATGGAGGCGTGGCTCTGTGGCAGAGCCATGGGATGTCTTGATGAAGTCAATGAGCTGAGAGAACACTTTACTGTTGGTTTGCAGACCCTACAGACCATATGCAGTGGAGGTTACAGTAGTTAATAATAATAATAATAATATAATAATTATTATTATTATTATTATAATTATATGTATGTAATAATAATTGAAGCATATAACACAGATGCTGTTTTGGCGCATCAAATGCTTAAAATGTGCTCAACAGGGCAGCTGCACTGCATTATATCCTTGTTCAGTGTCCTATAATGGTCAACTCTTGACACCAAGTAGCACCGATCTACAAAGCATCCATCAAGACCACATCACCCTCACCCAAACAAAATAGTGGCGCAAGCCCATGAACTGTCTGATGACACTGTCAAGGCACTTCAGCAGGGCATTCGATAAGAAGACAGGAAAATTAACAAGACAAGATAACAAGGTCAAGGACTCCTTTACCGCACGAGCTGTGGATCTTGCAGACAAAAAAAGCACCTCAGTGCAGTTGACTAATTCCATTTCAAGAGATGGGCTTTGGTCTGAACAAGAGTTTCCAGATGTTCTTAAACTGCGATATGATTGGCCCATCAATCAAATCCCTACTCATGTGTTTGTGGGGATGTCTTCACAGTACACCGTGCCATGTCACGTTGATGTGGTGGATTCATTAAACAGAGGCACAACGAGCTGAGGGATCTTAAAGCAGAACTCTTGAATACGGTATGCCAGTACAGGACACTTCCAGAGAATCATTGAGTAGAGTACAGGACATGAGACTAGATATTCATGCAAAGGGGTTTTGGGAACATCAAAGGTCAGCATTCTTTAATGTCAGGGTTTGTCACACCAATGCTAAATCCTAGAGCCAATATATCGCATTCATTAGAATAAGAAGGAGTTGGGATGGATTCTTAAACATCAAGCACGGAATATTCACACCCACTTTTTACTTCAACTTGTGGGTTAAAACAGGAATACTTGAGATCTTAGTCATCTAGCTGAGATGATGATCGCAACCAAAAAGGGAGAGACCTAAGCACAAACGATCTTCTGGATCAGGGCGAAGACATTATTGGCTTTGTTGAGATCTGCCCTGATATGCCTTTGAACCCCAATTATCCCTTAGAAGAACCAATTCGGATGCTATACTAAATATTGGTTCGAATGTAGAGAATATACAAGGGGGGATCCATTACCCTTTTTAACAGATTTCTTTATAATTTTGAGATGACAAAACTATATTTTCAATATCATATTTAGTGTTATTGCATTATAATTTTTGTAATTATTACTTATAGCTGTCTATTGTACATTAAAAAAATTTGCATCAACAATAACAAGAAGTATAATACAAGTAATAATAACAATACATTGATTACAAGTTAGGCTGAGTGCTGACCACAAAAACTTTTGAGGATTATTTCCTGATGTATAGCAGGTTTTATTACAAGCTAGCATTGCACATTAGATACTTTACCTCTATCAGGTGCTTCACTGTTCCCAAGCAGTACTTCAAGTTATCATATCTCTGTTGCACATTTTCCAAACTTTCTCCTTCTGCCGCTCCCATTAAATCTAAAAAAAAAACAGATGACAACATTAAGCAACTCGGTACAAAGAGAAATCCGCCGATCCGCAACATTTTCGGGGCAAATCCTTGGATCCGCAGATATTTTTAGATCCGCATGGTTTGACAGATAAACAATAGCATCGATTGAAATTCATTTAAAATCCGAAATTCGACCGTCAAAGCAGTCAAAATCCGAAATCCGTGCTCAAATTGTCAACAGATCCGTGATCCGCCGTTTTTCCAAAATCCGCCAATCCGCTGAAATAATCATCAAAATTCGTAATCCGCGAGCATTTCGGGGCCGAATCCGCCGATCCGCGAACCTATTCACCACCCCCCCCCCCCCCCCCCATAAAACACTGTATGTAAATCTGAGTTGTGTTAAATTCGTTGTTGGAATGAACCATAACGGTAAAATCCAGCTGTTATAGATGCAAAATAATAAAAATTGGTGCTTATAAAAAATACAGAGCACCCCTAGATAATAGAGGGCTCTTTTTTCAGACACCCCTTTCCCTTTGTGGTTAAAAAAAAAAAAAAATCGGAACCCCTCTCCCCTTACTGGCGCCTTTCATAATTCTATCTATATCCCAGGCTGAATAAAAAGGAAATATTCTAAATCTATAACACCACAACTAACCCACTGCGTTTTTGTACCGCCGTTTTCGCGGAGATCCATCCGGCGTTTTCTTGAACAAAAAACATCCCTGAAAAAAAAAACACCCAGCTAATGACCCATTTAAAAATCAATACCAATCTTAACATTGGACTGAGAGCTCACTTTGGATACTGAAGATGTGGTGCCGACATTCTCGTCCGCCATTTTAGAATGTTGGGTTTGAGGAAAAGAAATTTCGCGGGCTCAGTACCCAGTACCTTCCAGTTTCTTTATCACAGGAAACCCATCGCTAATAATTCGGCTTGTCATGCTGACTTTATCGAGACTTTTTTGTATAGTCTGTTTTTAGGAAAAATGTGCAGCCAGGGAGATGTAAGTAGTCTTACAGTTAACAATGTTATCCTTGAAAGCAGAGAGTTTTTGTATCTTACAGTTCTCACTAAACAGGCCCGTAGCCACCCCCAGGGGGGTTCTAGCCCCTCCCCGCTCGACTCGGTCCGCTGTTATGAAGGAAAATCGAGTACCACAGCGAGCTAGGATGAGCTACCTAAGAGAAAATGGTCCGCTTTATGGTTAAACGAACCCCTCGCTCAAAATCCTGGCTACAGGCCTGCTAAAGACTGAAAAAAAACCAAGGGTTTTTTGCGTGAGTGTATACAGGGTGATGCACGTTCGTTCCGAATTTCCTTCATTTGTTTTGCAGTTATTAGATCAATTGAAATTTATGAAGATTATCACTTTATTTTTTATTAAAGAACTTTCCTTTTATTTTTAAAAAGGTCTTGTACGACGGTCACAAGAGATACTACAAAGCCGTAGCAGGCCACGTATAAGAATAAGGGGGGGGACAATACAGAAATATTAAGAAAATGTTGGGGGGGGGGGGGGGGGGGGGGCACAGCCATGCCCCTACTGGTCATTTCCTTTTATATTTTTTAAATATTGGGGTGCACATACCCCCACCACGCTTTCACCCCCCCCCCCCCCCCCCACCTTCCCCAGGTCAAGAGTTAAAAATAAAAAAAATTAAAACAGCATAATAAAGAGGTTTACTGTTTACTATACTACCCCATCTGAATCAATTTGACAACCTTCAACTACAACATACAATGTTCCCTCTTTTTCGTAAAGTGTAAAGCTAGCGTGCGCTCCACAGGCAAGGCTATTACGAAATGAAGTTATTGTTTTCCTGTTAAAAGTCACAAGCCAGTGTAATGTTCTTTTGTTTCTACCAATAACTTGGTGACTCGGGAATGTTGTGTTTTAGATCATTAACTCCGGATAATTCGCTCAAAAAAGGGCTTAACACAAAAATAGTAGCTGAACTGCATGGAAATATGATCGAGCGACTGTATTCAATGATTCTATTAGACTTTAAGCTAACAGAGAGACGAAAAAAAAGTACGCTTCAAGATTGTTTCTCAATGAAAGAGGAATTTGCAAAGTTTACGACCAAAACAAACCGGGTAGTTATAACAACATGACGTCATGTATCCGCAATTTGCATATCCGTGCATAATTTGACTTAGGAACTTGGAACCGAATTATAACTTTTGAAGTCGAATTTGGAAGTGTAGCAAGTTAGGCGAGAGGAAGCCTAAAGCCCTACACGATAGCAGAATGGAATTCAGTATTGGATGATTATGCGGAGTTAACTTTAAGCGTCGAGGAAGTATTGCTGTAAACATTTTGTATGGTAACTCGCGATAGCTCGTACCGTGCGGTAAACGCATTGCGCTAGCTTCAATCTCGACGCGGGATTTTACAAGATGAAGTTATATTTATTCGATGGGAGTTCAAAAGAGAGAAAACCAACTGCTCCGAAATTTATGATTCTATCATTTGTATTGCTTTGCTGGTCAAAGCCTGCATTTTCCCAAGGTAGGTCTCGAACTTTGGCTTGTTCGGACTTTCTTATTTAGTTGTTTACTCTTCGCGGTTGACTTTTATAGCGGTGTATATTTGATCAGAATGTCTCGATTTCTTTCCTAGGTCTGTGTGATTGTGCATCTTGTGGAACACTGTGTACCGGGAGCATTGGCTGTCCGCCCGGACAGTTTTTGGTCCAAAATAGCACAAACTGGGGGTGTATCGAATGTCCTACCGGTTCTTAGTAAGTGGCTATAAAGTACACTACTTGCTGAATATTTCGTCTGGATCCCGTGGAACTCTTATCACATAAATTATTTACCAAACCCTTTGAAACCCTTCTTTAACAAAACGCTTGCAACGATCTATTCTAACTTAAAAGAAGTTAAAAGATCAAGGATCGATATGGAACTAACCCTTTTTTAACCGGTACTTGCAGTACGGAAACCATATCTTCGGGAGATTTGTACGGATTTAAAAATTCGTTGTCTATTTGTTTGTTTTCTACTACCCTTATAAAACTCAAATATTATTATTATTATTATTACCAGAGAGTGACTTTCTATTAGACCTAAAGGCTTAAAGCTCTATCATCGCTATTAATTCATGGAATATGCTTTATAAGTCACTTTTAATAATGATGTAATTTTGACATTTGCTTTGACTTTATTTTGCTCCCGCAGTGATTAGTGTTTAGAATAAACTGCTTCTTTTAAATAATGTTCTCTGAATAATAAAGACATTTCATTATGTGGCTATATTACAATAAAATTCGTTGAAGATTGATTAAATTTTGATTCCCCGTTAAGAAAGCGGATACCGGTATTCTGTATATAATGGTTTCCTTGGAGCTAAAGGAGCTAAAGTGGAAGCCGCTTTACATGTTTCCTCCTTATTATAATTTATAAGAGAGGCGTCGCTTTCGTCTAGAGAAAATAGAATATGCGTACCGTTATATCTTTTTTTTCATACACCCAAGGTTATAGAATGTAGAATATTTTAATATTACATGATACCCTTTTACGACATGCAAAATAGCAACACCAATTATTGTATAATGTTCCAATATGTTTTGATACAATATTGAACTAGAGTGACATCAATCATTTTATCAAGTGTCTATTAAATTATGAATTTTTCTAAATCTATTTAAAGCAGGAAGTAAAAAAAAAATCACATGCAATAACGAGATTACAATAATGACAATTAACTATCTTATCATAAACCTGATTTACCACAATTCCAAGAAGGTTTACTTTTGTTTTTATTTTTTATCTGGAAGAGATTTGTGTAGCATCAGCCTTATCTATCCCAACCATAAGAGACAAATTTATAACAGTGATAATTCTACTTTAACAGCTGCCCAGGTTCCCGACAGACAGCTCAGCTCTGCCCTGAAGGCTTCTATAACAACTTGCCAGGGCAGTCTGATTCAGCTGCATGTAAAGTGAGTTTATGAAGATGTCATCTATAAACAAGGAGGGGGGGGGTCCAGGCCCATACCCAAGGGGGGTGTAGCGGGTGCAAACGCACCCCCCACAAAGGCCGAAAGTCCACTTTCGGTTCTTAATAGACATGCTATTTGTAGACAAAACTATAAAGTATAAGCTAGATCACTCTGGTATGTCATTAATGCAAAAGTCAGACAGTATTTTGGCCAAATCAGACAATAAACGTCTCGTGGAGATACTGCAAAGGCATAAAAAAATCCCTTTTTGTTTTTTCGGGGGTGGTCGTATTTTTATCCAAAAACTCTCTTTTCTTAGGAAGCTAAACATATAGCTTGCAGTGGTACTTTATTTTACCTCCTTTATTAGAGTGGACCATCCTGTTGAAAGGGGGGAGGGGGTTTCCGAACACCCGAGCCCCCCACCCCCCACATGGCTATGGGGATTATGTGTGTGTGAAGTAGACTTCATTGTTATGTCGATTTACTAGAAAAGTCTGGCCGAGCTGAAGGCTATTTTGTGTTTTAACAGGAGTAGTTAAGGTTTGCAAGAAAGATGGGAGACATGACTCTTTCAACCATTCTTCATGTATATGTACAGCATTTCATGATCTGTATCATTCTTATTTCTTTTCTTTCAGCCTTGCCCCTCAGGAAGCTATTGTCCAATCAGAGGCGAACAGCCAAGACCATGTGACCCTGGTTACTATAGCAATGCAACACAACAAACAAAATGTACAATATGCCCTGAAGGGTATCGGTGTGAAAACCAGGCATATAAACCAGTGGCTTGTGCAGAGGGTTATTATAGTGCAGCTGGAAATGCTACCTGTAGTAGATGCCCAGGAGGCTATCAATGCCCTAATGGAGCAGCACCTCAAGTTTGTTCCGCTGGTTACTTCTCACCAGATGGTGCCACGGTGTGTACCCCATGTACTCAAGGGTACATATGCCCCAATCCTGCAATGTCGGTACCAGAAAGGTGTCCAGATGGTTCCTATAACAACAAGACTGGTCAGTTATCCTGTCACACTTGCGAAGCAGGGCATGAATGTTTGAACAGGGATTTATCTAGGCCATGCCCTGCTGGCCAGTATAGCCCTGCAGGTGTAGCTGGGTGCCTGTCGTGCGGAGCCGGTAACTATAGCTCAGAGGGATCAGCTGTCTGTAAGCCTTGCCCAGCTGGACAGCAGTGTATAGATCCTGCACAAGTACCAGTTAACTGCTCAGAGGGGACATTCTCTGGTCAAGGAGAGGCTGTATGTCATAGCTGCTCTGCCGGACAGACTAGTTCACCTACAAGGACGACTTGTTTGCCATGCCCAGCAGGATTCTACTGCTCTAATCCAAGGTTATTAAACAGTATCAAGTGTATGGTATATTAAGCCAGTTCTCCAAAGAACAGGGGTGGTTCTAGGGGCCAGCCAAGCAGGCCCTCCTTTTTTAAAAAATAACAAGAAATAAGAAAGGTGTGCTTTGGCAAACCTTTTTGATACTCCTGGATCTACCCTGTACAATAATAACAACCAAAAAGCCTTGAAATTTTCACTCACAAGAGCTGATTTGAAGGGTCAATTAAGATTTGTCGAGCACAAAATTAAGGGGCATTAGCGACTATGACTTGGGAACAAAATGTGCTTGTGTAGGGGTGTGGGGGTGGGGATGTAGGGGTACAGGCTCAAGAAAATCAGGCCAAGTACAAGTACAAGATAATTAATAGAAATATGAATTATTGCTTGATGTAGATGAGGTCTTCCTATAGTTTTAAGAGAGACACATATTTCCTTACAGTGTACCTCCGGTACCCTGCCCAACCGGAATGTACTCACTTGGTGCAGCTTCTATGAACTGTACGGCTTGTCCTGCTGGCTTTAGCTGTTCAGATCCAGCAGCGCCTCCTGCTGCTTGCAGTGGAGGTGAGTATTGATCTTTCAGATAATGTGGATACGTGAATGTCTCTTGGTACTGGGTGTTCGTTGAACATTTGGGTCTACTATAAGCACTGACTTTAGATGGCTGACGTACATCTAAATGCAGGTTAAAATCGTATTGCTTAAATACCTATGTTGTCACTGTCACCAAGAGCTGTATAACTACATGGACTATTGTCAAATCTTTTGATTACCGAGTTGGACACCATATAGTAATCCATTTCTGGAAAATTGTCATTTATTCAACCATATAGCATAAAGCGAACACAGAGATTTTGCGTTGTTTTGTTACGCACTCTTTCAATATCTTATTTAATTTTCTTAGCGCAAGCCTACAAGTGCCAAAAGTATTTCCTACCATGTTTCTTTCTACGTTAACCTAATTAACGTATTGAAAAAAAATATGATATGGCCATTTCTTCTTAGCCTCGAGCCACCCTAAGGACTAACGACTGGAAGCTAAAAATATGTGTTAACTTTCAGCCACGTACTCTGAGGCGATGTGGACAGAGTGTAAAACCTGTCCAGCCGGTTACAGTTGCCCTGGCAACGCGCGAAAGGAGCTCTGCCCATTCAGCGACTCTACTGGGTATTACTACCGCACTGACTTGAGTAAGTAAAAGTGATGTGCAAATGGTGATATGCTCTTAAGGATGGGTTTTCCGTGGGCCACGGTGTATTTAACAATACTATATGAGTCATGTAGGAGACATTTCCTTATAAGAGGAGAGACGGAGGCAGTGGGCTGAATGATATGCGCAAGATACATTTTTAAAACAGCGGATGGTATAAAAGCAGAGTTGTTGGAGATGCTCATCGTCCATACATAATATCCTGAAACGATTTGTCGAGAGAGGGTGTGTGTGAAAACAATATAAAATTCAGCTATTTTTCAGTTGGAAAAGAACGGTTTTTAGTGTTAGAGGGCTTACCACCGCCCAACCCTAATCACACGCCTTGGCTATCGCCTCTGTTCGAAGTCTTAAATTTCGTTCATTTTCAGTGATCGATTGTCAAACCTGCCCAAATGCTACTACCGGCAAAATCTGCCCCGCCCGGGATCAAGCCCCCGTTAGCTGTCAATCAGGAGAACACCCTAGCAGCTCCGGTACCACGTGCGAGCCCTGTCGAGCAGGGTACTACTGCCGCACGCCGCGTGACCCGGAGCTGCCTTGTGCCGCAGGGACATACTCACACCCCAGGGCTACCGAGTGTCTGGACTGCCCTCTCGGCCATGAGTGCCCTAACACCCATTCCAGGCCAACGCCCTGTTCCTCTGGGTATTACGCGAACACTCTGCGGAAGACGGCGTGTGTTAGGTGCGAGGCAGGGTTCAAGTGCCCGACCACTTCGGCAGCACCTATCGCGTGTTCTTCAGGTATATAAAAGAAACCGGAATTGAAAAATTTAGAAGTGATGACGCTTGTTATGATGATGTTAGTACAAATAATGGTTATAGTTGATGTTGATGATAATGGTGATCTGATGGGGTGGAGGTAAGGGTGATGTTGATTTGGGTTGATTTGGGATTTATGATAATTGATGATGACGTTGGCGATGACGGTGACGGTGGTGGTTGTGATAGTGATGGTGGATTGGGTTGATATCCACCCCCCCCCCCCCCCCCTCCTACCCCTTTTTGAGTAAAAAATGAAAAGTCATTTTGTTTTAAGAAAATAAATGTTTGAGGGACGGGAGGTACTGTCCATGTGCCTTTGTCTGCTTGACTTGTCGCGATAAATCCAATTCAGCATGAAAAAGTTAGATCTATGTGACCTACCAAGAACCTATGGATCACTAATCCAGCCCACATTTTGGATCCGCCCCTGGATGTACGTACAAAGGCGCCAAGTTTTTACAATAACTTAAGACGCCTATATTAAATAACATTTGTTTGTTATCTTGCCTAACGTATTTTTAATGTCTAGGCTCGTACAGTACAGGTGGTACAACCTTCTGCACCATGTGCCCGCCGGGATTCGCGTGCCCAAACACCACCCTAGCGACACAAAACCCCTGCTCTCCTGGCTCTTACGCTATTGGTTCTAGCATCGTCTGTACACCATGCAGTAAGGGCTTCTATTGCCCTCTTATAACGTAAGTACGCCCCCTATAACTGGACACTACTGTGGACGTCTGGGTGTCGGGGGCTAGTCATGCGCCAACCACAACTCTGTAATTTTTCGCTGCACTTGGAGAATTGTAATGATAATAGACCGAATGGTTAAGCCCCTACCACCACTCGAGCCGTACGGTGACTGCCACCACTCGGCATTTTTTCGTTGCACCTTCGGTGGCTTCTAGTGATAAAAGGCCGAGCTGTAACGCGTCGGCTACCTCTCGTGACTTTCGTTGCGTCTTCGGAAATTTAAAATGATAGCAGAATAAGGGTATGGAACATGCATCCAATCGGAATTTATCGTTGCGCCTTTGGAGGGTTATTGTGCCTACCGGTACAACTACCACTCGAAAAAAAAAAAAAAAAAAATAGAACTAGATTCAAACTAAACTTTGGAAATTTTGTTAGTATTTTGATTTTTTGTCCGAGGTAGATGATTGATATTACCATTCTTTAGGTATCGTTGCGACAATTCATTTTAGATGGCGATTCTTATTTAGTGTTTTATTAGACATAATACATAGACATTTTCCAATTTTCTGGTTTCATGATTAATAGAAAAGACAGCAGCCTGAAATGTACCCCAGGGACGTATTCCTATGAGGGAGCTGCCGCATGTACGTCCTGCCCCCCAGGCAAGAAGTGCCCCTTCCCAGAAGGCGTCGGGATCCAAGACTGTGGCGAAGGGACGTATTCTGTTGGTGGCCAGGCGACGTGTACGGATTGCCCTAAAGGATACGCGTGCCCGAGGAATGACACAGATAACATGATCAAGTGTCCTGATGGCTGGTACTCCACGGGAAGGCAGACTGAATGCACGCCCTGTCGTGCTGGATAGTAAGTCATATTATGTTGGAGAATGTACATGATCAAGTGTTGGATAACCCGTGTTTATGTAGCACGTTGAGAAGTGCTGATTTGGGTGGGGCAGACTGAATGCACGCCCTGCCGTGCTGGATAGTAAGTCATATTATGTTATAGAATGTACATGATCAAGTGTTCTATTAAGTGAATACCCGTGTTTATGGAGCACGTTGAGAAGTGCTGATTTGGGTGGGGCAGACTGAATGCACGCCCTGCCGTGCTGGATAGTAAGTCATCTTATGTTAGAGAATGTACATGATCAAGTGTTCGATAACCCGTGTTTATGTAACACGTTGAGAAGTGCTGATTTGGGTGGGGGCAGACTGAATGCACGCCCTGCCGTGCTGGATAGTAAGTCATCTTATGTTAGAGAATGTACATGATCAAGTGTTCGATAACCCGTGTTTATGTAACACGTTGAGAAGTGTTCGATGAAGGATCTGAAATGATCTGGATCTGGATCTGGAGTTCAGTTATTGTATTATTCTATTATTCTTAAAATTGATATTTGTTAAGATTTTTACGCACCCTTACTTTCTCGCCATTTGCGCGCTTATTGAAAGTTGAAAGTTTTTTTGTATAGCTGCAGCATTTGTTTTCGCGCAATAGTCAAGCTTGGAATTCCATTTTACCCGTAGGACATAGACACTAAGGAAAATTTCTTGCATTGTATTTTATTCAAGCTCCGAGTAATTCTCCCGTTATGTTCATTTGTCAACATTTGAGCCTAGCGCATCCATGGTCTGTTTGTTCAGCGGGCATAGCAGAATTCGAAAATGGATTATTGATGCTACAATTTATCAATCGAATCTTTTTACTGCGTCTACAATATATCGCTGTTTGTTTATTATATTTTAAATTAAAACACAGGGGGATCGAACTTATTCAATTTTGTATATTTCTCTAGTTCATGCCCAAGGATCGATTCAAACAAAGAGGTCCCATGTCCAAATGGCTACTTTTCATTGGCCAACGCGTCATCCTGTACCATGTGCCCGCCGGGATACGGGTGCCCCTACCAAGACCGTGACTACAGGTGAGTGACATGTAACGCAATGTTATTACCTGCATTTTGATTGGCCAATGCATCTATCCTACATAATGTACCAACAGGGATACAAATTCGCGAATCATGAGCGTGACTACATTGGAGTGATATGTCACGCAATCGTATAAACTGCATTCTAATTGGTCAATGCGTCATCCTCCACTTTGACACGACACCCTCGGGAATGGGCGTAGATGTCGTTTATACGAGATAATTAGTAGTAATTTTTCGTCCCCGTAAGGGTTCACTATTATAATATTATGGTCTTTTTAATATAGGGCTCTTTGTCCCAACGGCACATATTCGCTTGGTGCCCAAATCAAGTGTACACCCTGCCTACCCGGATACTCATGCCCCTCTATCGAAATGGGCCCAGTCACGTGCCCTGCGGGGTACTACAGCGAAAACAACTCTCCAATATGCCAGCTGTGTAAACCCGGCTTTCAGTGCTCCGATCCCTCAGGTAAACGCTGGTTGAGACAGCACGATTTAGACACATGTGTATTAGCCCTAAATTATACTTTATGGCTCTCGTAGTCGAGCATCGTTATGGCTGATTTACACTATACGACACAAGTTGTAGAGGTGTCGCATGCAATTAAATTGTGCTGAAAGCTCCCTTATGTCCTCGTAAATTTCAAGTCAGACACCTCATTTTCGGTCTTCCTGTTTGCCGTGACGGACTGGGGTGAGTGGGTCACAAATTTCGTCACGCATCCAACACAGGCAACTCAAAATCACATGTGCCGAGATAGAGCTTGGATTATGTTTAACATTGTTAGGAAATCCAAACATTCGCGGAGATAGCTCCAAAGTGAATTGCTGAAATTGATTTTGTTGTTGTACATTTCGGATGAGTTAACAGGAGACAATTGCTGGGATCGATTTTAAATAAAAGACGCTGTCGACCCATTAAAATAACACACACTTTTTTGTGATGGGCAGATTAAAAGCACATCCACTGAAAGTAGTCAACGAGTGGAATTACACACACGGACTTCACTCAAACTACATAAAACATACCGAGCTGTACTTTAATGCCCCCCCCCCCTTTTTTCAAATGGATTCAAATGTTTTCTCTGTTGCTCTCTGCTGTGCTAGTATAAATAAAACCTCTTTTATTTCTCTCAGCGCCCGCACCATGTCCAGCGGGTACCTACTCAGGCGTAGGCGCATCGTATTGCTTGCGATGTAGGGCGGGATTCAAATGCCGAGAGCAATCCACCACAGACAGCCCACCTGATGGTAAGGCCATTTGAGTTGCTACTTGTTGAAAAAAACACAGCTATATACACAACATACCATGTCATCTTACAGGATCCCCAGAGAGCATAGATTTTAGCTCAAATATGGGAAATCATGTGTACGTTATGATTTATCTGAGTGACAAGTGTGACGTGCGTGACGTGTGACGTATTACCTCATGTTTTTTCAGGTGTATGTCCCACCGGTGGGTACTGTGACGGGCAGACTTTCTATCCATGCAGCCCGGGAACCTACAACAGCAAGAACGGCTCCGCCAACAACGCCGCCTGTACCAGCTGTCCCCCTGGCTACTACTGCCAAGACAGCGGCCTGTCCGACTACACACCTTACCTCTGCCCTGCTGGACACTACTGCCCCCAGGCGACCAAATACTCTCGGGAATTCCCTTGTCCGGCAGGGACATACAACCCGGACACAAACGCCACTACGCAGACTCCGGCTTGTCAGACCTGTCCGGCTAGAAAGTACTGCACCCGAGGAAGTGTCACTCCCGCAGACTGCCCCCCTGGGTACTACTGTCCCGAGGGGACCCGGGCTGGGAATCAGTTTGCCTGCCATGCCGGCTATTACAGTGATGTGACCGGTCTGAGTAATTACACCGAGTGTAAGAGCTGTCCGCCCGGTTACTATTGCCCCGACGGGACGTCCCAAGAAGCGACCATAACGCCCTTACCGTGCCCTATAGGGACCTATAACCCTGAATGGAATATCGGCTACAAGATTAACTGCGTGCGCTGTACCGCCGGGATGTTCTGTCCGTCCGCTGGACAGACCAATGCTTCCCATGTATGTTACGAGGGTTACTACTGTCCTAATGGTACGGCTGCAGGGGACCAGTTTCCGTGTCCTCCCGGGACTTATGGAGACCGTCCTGGTCTTACGGCAGCAGAGGAGTGTTTACGATGCCCGCAGACAAAGTCCTGTGGATGGGGTACCGGTCTTAATAATAACAACACTTGGCAGGACTGCAGACCTGGTCACTACTGCCCTGAAGGTCAGTACAAAAGTTGTGAATTTAATGGGACAGGGCAACTCGGCCACTTGAAGGACGTTTTTTTTTCTTTGGGGAGCAGGTCATCGCAAATGCTCTTAACAAGAATTGTATCAGTAAGGCGCTAGGGTACGCAAAATCTCAAAATCTTTAAAAGGACGCCCATTCCTACCATGTTTGGGATGTTTTGTCCTAATTAGAGTTAGACCATGCACAAACGTCGTATTTTCCATGAGCCGTATTCAATGGAAATACATGCAAATGAACGACGTTTGAATGTAGACTTATGTACCCATTTCCCCTGTGTTAGTTTTAGGTAAGCTGTATTAAGTCCTTCATGCCTTGTTCTAAAGGAGGAATGTATTTGGTTGGCGGCAGTCTATAACTTAGTCCCTCCTCCCCGCCACCCCACTCTTTATAAAGGGTATTTTGATTTATATATATATATATATATATATATATATATATATATATATATATATATATTTGTTTCTACCACAATTTAACCAGCCAACTGATTACTTGTTGTTTTAAAATGTCGTATCATCTTTTCGCGTTTCAGGAACCCCCTCCCCGACAAAATTCCCGTGTCCGCCTGGAACATACACTATCCGCTCAGATCTCTACGATGCAGCCCAGTGCACGGTCTGCCCGGAGCGCTATTACTGCCTCGGAGGAGAGGCCTCCCCTACCGCTCAGTGTCCCCCCGGATATTACTGCCCGAACGGAACTCGTGTGGCTGAGCAGTTTCCTTGTGATAATGGCACATATAACCCAGAGTATGGAAAAGCCAGCCAATCAGAGTGTCTTAACTGTACGCAAGGACACTTTTGCGAGAAAGGGAGCGTGCAGCCTGAGCAGTGCCCTATAGGTGAGCATGACAGTGCTGAATAACGTGTGCGCATGCGCGTGTGCTGGCGAAAACAAAGAAAATCTTAGTGTTGAATCGTTCGAGTGAAGGTATGAAAGGCTGACTTCGGTCGCTGTTTTGACTTACTGTACAGCATTAAATCCATACTGTACAAAAGATGACAGATAATTTGATTGTTTGATAATGATGGAGTCATAAAGACAATTTTAGCCTTAGGTTTGATCTAGTTTTCTTAGCATTCGACAAAATGTGACAGTTCGACGGTAAAACGCCGCCATCTCAAAACAAAAAGGCTGGTTTAACCGCGCGGTACTGGAACTAGTCTTGCGTTTCTCAGCACTGTCAAGTGGAGCATAATGATCACTGCAACGGGTGCATCATGGGTATTTTGAACGTTGTTCACCATCAGATGTTCGTCATCAGCATCCATATATGCTGTTTCTGTTGTATACACCGATTTCAATAAAGGTTGTCAGTGCAAATGGCAAATGGCGATTGGCAAATGGCAGTTCTACGAACGAACGTAACCATGCGTCTCGAAGAATATGGATAAATCAATACAATTATCCATTAAAGGTTACCAATGCTTGGCTCTGACATTGCTGTACTTTATTTAACACCTTTAATTTTACTAATAATCAGTGCCCATAAGCCATTTACCATTTGCACTAACACCTTTTTGTGAAATAGGTGTATGTAAAAAGATACTTGGACGTTTTGTATTTTGATAAGGAGCCATGCCAGTGGCACTGGGCTTCTACGGCTCTAATCTCCATAGTAAACTAACTTGCAATTTTCTAAACAGGTACCTTTATGCCTGATGGGTACAGTGCTACATTGACCACTACTGTGGGGACCCCTGCCGGGTACCAGAATGACTGCAAGCCTTGTACAGCAGGACACTACTGCCTCAACGCCACAATCGTCCCCTCCCCCTGTGGGAAGGGATTATTCACCAAACCAGGACAGTCAGTGTGTCAAGTGTGCCTCCCGGGACGTTATTGTGATAGTGACACCACGACAGAGACCAATATGAACACCACTATGAGGTGCCCTGAGGGCCTTTATTGTAAGGGTGGTTTGACGAATGTCTCTGAGGCGACCTCCTGCAGTAAGGCTCACTATTGCCCCGAAGGTATGTTTTATTTCTGTGAAGTGCCCTGAGGGCGTTTATTGTTGTTGTGGGTGGTTTGGCAAGTGTTCAAATGATTTTAAGTAATGTTATTTATTAATGTTATTTATAATTGAAATATTATTGAAGTTCTGGCTGTATCAACTCCAAAGGATGGAATAAACAGTGTCGTGGTCTAGTTATAACCACATTTTGACAATGCGCAAGAGCTTAAAACCCCTGCTGTGGTTTGCAAACCAACAAACTCGTGAAAAAGAACGCTGAACGAGAAAAGGAAAATGACACTTTTGTAAATCATTTATTTTAAGGTATCGAAGCTGAAGTTCCTTGTCCCGTCGGAACTTACAATCCGAGTTTTGGAGCTAAAAACGTCCTGGACTGCCTTATGTGTACGGCTGGAAGATACTGCCGTAAAGCGTCCGAAAATCCTACTGGAAGCTGCGATCCCGGTTTCTATTGCCCGACGAATATCACGGACGGAGTTTCGTCACTTCGGATTGGTTCGTATGGTCCTCGGCAGATTCCGTGCCCCAAGGCCACCTACCGACCTGACGGTGAGTAGAATGTTGACAACAGGTTCTCACCTATGGTCTCTCGCCAATGAACTTCAATACGTAAATCGTTGTCTGGCTCCCGTTATTTAAAATCGTTAACAAGCATGCACAATCTAAAAATAGTATTCTGTTACTAAGAATAACTTTCAGGATCGCTGTCATGGGCCGCGGAGACTATTTCCTTTAGACCATAATCTTTTGATTTAGTCTAGTAATCTAGGAAACAATCAGACCTAATTACGTCCTTTTTTTTCCAGCCGGTGGTCGCAATGTATCAGATTGCTCCCCCTGTACGGTGGGTAACTACTGCCCCATAGGGACGGTCACGCCCAAGACCTGCCCCCTAGGCTACTACTGTCCCCCCGAGTCCAGCGACCCCGAGCCATGCCCAATCGGTCACTTTAGCAACAGCAGTGGGCTCCACTACATCGAAAACTGCACCAAGTGCACGCCGGGATGGTAAGTCTTTCGCTCGATTGACAGATTGGTTCGCTGGTTGCTGATTGGGTTATGTTAAACATTCCGGTTAGCCGCTATTTTGTCGTGTTAGCATAATACCAAGTATAACAAAGCATCATTTTGAATGAGTGTCGTCTGTTTTGCATCTGCATTTGCTTTTCAAAACACGTGCAGCCTTTTTTTCTTCAAATAAATAAGATAAGATAAGAGGAAAGAACGTCTGTTCACGTAATAATCTTTAAATATCTCCCACGCCGCTTTCGACTCTTTTCGCTTTCGACCCCGCCGTTTTTTTCAACTGACTTCGACGCGTCATTCCCGAGGTAGATAAAGTATAATCTATAGTACTCGATCTACACATGCGTAATCACGTGACCTTTCCCCCAAAGGTACTGTGACGCCCAAGGTCTGCCATTACCCAGAGCGCAGTGCGACCCGGGTTACGTGTGTTATCTTGGTGCGTACACCCCAACCCCCACAGACGGCACCACAGGGGAACCGTGTCCGCAGGGAACCTTCTGTGTCACCGGGTCTTACGAATTCCAGTCATGTAACCCTGGAACTTATAGTAAAGGTGAGTGATGAACTACAAAACACCCATCACGTAACCATATAGCAACAATAATTTTAAATAACAGCATAGATAACAACAAATTACAACAGTAACAGTAATGCCAACTAAAGTAACAGCTACATTTTTTCCTCCTTTTGCATTTACAGTGAAGTAAACAACGCAAATAACAATTATTCAATTACAATTTACAGCAGAATTCCTGATATCGCCATTACATGGTGAATATTTGCTTGACTTTATGCGTTAACAAGTATATTTTATTTATTTAACTAGGTACCGGTGCTACGAACAATCAGGATTGTCAACAGTGCGATGCGGGTTACTACTGTAGCGTGAAGCGTCTAACACGTCCGGAAGGACCGTGTAACGCCGGCTACTACTGTCCGGCCGGGTCTCAGAGCCCCAACGCGTCACTCACCCGAGCAGGGTACTTTACCAAAGCGGGAGCTTCGGCTGAGCAGCCGTGCCTTCCGGGTACCTACCAGGTATGACCATTTTTATGGCATTTGGGGGAGGGTAGAATAGGGAATTGCCAATGGCAATACATAAGTGCGCTTGGGGGAGGGGGAAGGGAGCGGAGAAAGAAAGAGCCGGATCCTAGAGTCTCAACACTCAAGCATTGGGGGAAAGGAGGATAAGGATTTACCAATGGCAATACTTTACATCAGAGCGCGCGTTGGGGAGTGGGGGGGGGGGGGGGGGGGGGAGGAAGGAAGGAAGGAAGGAAAAGTCTCTGTTTGCGAGAGGATAGTCCCACCCAGGCTATCTACCGGGGGTAGACTTTTCGATATTTTTTAAAGTAATATTTTTGTCCATTTATTTTTTCAGCCATATGAGCGGCAAGATCACTGTTTGCCTTGTCCGGAAGGGAAATATTGTCCGACTAAAAGCATGACCACGCCCGTGAACTGTACTGCCGGGTTTTATTGCCCAATAGGAAGCGAGTCGCAAACAGCGTGTCCGGAAGGGACATACAACAGCTATGCCTTGTCCGTGTCTAATGCCAGTTGTGTCCCTTGTCCTCCCGGGAAGTACTGTAATCCGACCGCTCAGACCGCTCCAACAGGTACATGCTAACTTTTCATACAGGAGAACCTGCATATATCGGACACCCTCGGGGTCGAGTTAATGTTTTCTTTATATGGATCTGTTCGCCAAATGGAGGTTTTATATGTGTAGTTTAACTGAAGAAATTTAAATTTGGGACTTTTGAAGGCGTTCGCTACGGTATGAAGATGTTCTCCTGTTTGATATTTGTTTTAAAAATTGCACTACCTTTTTGTGATTCCTGTCAAATTTATGCATTGCATTTTCTAAATCAACAAAGTTCATTAAAGCGAATTAGAAAACGAGGTAAATCAGTGCGAGGGACCAGCGTCATTTGATATCAAGAAAATTCTTCCATATAAGGAAACTAATATATTCCTTATTTGGAAAACCTGCATATGATTCTTGTCATTTTTAAGACTGTCGTACCGCAGGTGCTTCGCAAACTTTATGAATTGTATTCAAAAGAGAAAACCAGTGACTGTGACCATCTTTGGTCAATGGAGAAAGCCTCTGAAAAGCAACTTAAATTGCTCGGTACCAGACTTCTCAAACGACAACGTTTTCTTCATATGTAATTTTAGTACGTAATCAATAAAGGTGGTTTGAGAGACGTTGTCCATAAGCAAAATACAAAATCTTGATTTTCGGTCCTATGCAATGGCGAATAATTTCTAACACTTCGCATTCTATTTCCAGCTGACTGCGAAGCGGGCTATATGTGCTTCGGAAACGCAACAAGAGCCACGCCCACGTTCGAAAAGGACGTATTGGAGTGGGGCCGGGTGTGCGTGAGAGGGCACTATTGTCCCGCGGGAACTACACGCGAAATACCCTGCCCCTCTGGAACATACTAGTAAGTAAATCAGTGGCAAAACAGAGGGTCGTTCATATTTGGGTGGGGCCGGGTGTGTCAGAGAGGACACTATTTCTTCATAGATACATATTAAAAGTAATTTAGTGGCATAAAGCTGATCGTTGTTTATATTGGGGTAAGGCCGGATTTTACATTCTTTTGGGCTGGTGTACAACCTAATCACATCAAATGGATTTTTTTAAATCTCAATATATCTTTGTTAACACAAAGAACATTAGATCACCCCCCCACCACCACCACCACCTTCCTTGAGAAATCCTTGCTACTCGCCTGACAGAGTCTTGTCATTGTCTAATCCGGCTTAATTTTAATCATCTTTTGAATCCTGTTTAGACTAACTGCTAGTGCGTAAAACCTCAAAAGCCTAATACAATTTATCTCTGTTTGTAGTCCCGACGAAGGCGCCAAAGCAGTAGGCGACTGTAGACTTTGTGACGAAGGGAAATACTGTAACACCACAGGGCAGACGGCTGTGACAGGCACTTGTGACGCGGGCTACTATTGTACCCGAGGGGCGACAATGCCACGCCCAAATAATGGGTCCACTGGCGGGGCCTGTCCAAAAGGGAAGTTCTGCTTGGCAGGACAGCAGCCCCAGAATTGTCTTGTAGGTAAGTAGACATGCACTCTCTAGGTGAGGAGTAGATGGTGAAAGATGATCCTAAGACACAGCTGATTCGGTGATAGTAGCAAGTGTTCGCAGCATTTCGCACCCCTGTTAGCGGTGCTGCCATTACGTATTTTGTGTTGCTCAAACACTTGTTCACGTTTGGCCCCTTGTTTTAAAAAGACGTTTTACACGTGGGTATTTAGGGAAAAACAGATCGCTGACTTTACTTGTTGCTTCAATTTGAAACAAGGTAATAAGACATCAAGCAAGGCTTCATTTATCTGCATAGACTGCTCAAGCTAATAGGGAATTTAAGCAACGATAACGGCAACGCGAACGGTGACGGGAGGAAACAGTTGAAAATTCAAAGAGCCAGACGTTGAAATGCACTCATGTGGATTTTGTCTGATACATCTCAGCCGTTTTTCTGCAAACTACAACTTGAAAACTCCAGATGGAAAACTAGACTATGCTTGTTCGCTATGTTAGAAATAAGATTCTAGGGCTTGTCTGTTGAGTGAATTTTATTAAAACTTCTTAAGTGCCAAGCATGAAAGCTTGTTTGTGAGTTACATTCTCCCTGCCGTCGACGTCGTAGTTGCTCGAATTACCTAAAGAACATCAATCAAAGGATTTACAACCGCCTTTATTGTCCTTAGGTTACTATGCCAACGAGACTGGCCACTCCGCGTGCAAGGTCTGTCCCGCGGGATACGAGTGCATGGGCGGGACCATAGACCCCGCCCCTTGCCCCCAAGGCTACTTCTGTCACATTGGCGATGATGCTACTTTCAACGGCCTCAAGCAGGCGTGTCCGGAAGGGACGTTCGGATCTCGGACAGGCTTGTCACTAGTGACCCAGTGTACGGACTGCCTTGCGGGGTACTATTGTCAGGGGACGGGACTGAAGAATGTCTCCGACGTATGCTCGGCGGGATACTACTGCTACCGGCGTGCCCCGAGCCCCACCCCCCCAGTCGATACAGGACACACCCCTCCCTGGTATGGGTCGTGTCCCACGGGAGGGTACTACTGCTTACAAGGGGTGTCGTCCCGACAGCCTTGTCCACCGGGAAGGTATGTTCGACCAAATGAATTGCTCTTGCTTCGGACTATTTCAGCAAAGCGTTTGTCCCAAGAGCATCGGACGTATATAAAACGCTGTCTTTTGCAATGGCAATGAAAAAAAGGTTGTTTATAAATCCGAATACTACTCAGTTTGACGTTAAAATGGCAGTGGATATTTGTTTGAAACTTCTGTGAAGCTTTATTCAGTTTAAGTATCAGATTTAAATTATTTTTTTATATTATATTTTTTGTGAACTTCTGTAAAGACGGCTGAAAGGAAACAGAGAAGAAAGCAGTGACGTGAGACCATAGGCTGGTTTGTAAATCATCGTGAAGGAGACGTAAAAAATGATCTGGAAAAAGGAACTGTTCTGTTCCTTTTCCGTTTCCGTCTCCGTCTCCTTCGCTGACCTTCACGCACCATCTTTTCCACTTCGTCCCCCTTCTCCACTTTCGTATCAGAGTACATCTGTAAGTCATTTGTTTTATTGCTTTAGATACGCCCCTGGAGGTCAAAACAGGATTCGCTCAGCGAACGAATGCACCCAATGCCGAGCCGGCTCGTACTGCGAGAGCGGAAACCAGACAACGGTCACCGGACCATGTGATCCTGGATTCTACTGCCACGCGGGCTCACACACGCCAAGACCAGCGGACCCCGCCCTAGGTGGAGAGTGTCCGTCGGGTTATAAGTGCCCTCAAGGCTCGCCCCTACCAGTTTCGTGCCCTCCAGGGTCCTACCAGAACGCTACCCAGCAAGCTGTCTGTCTTACGTGCCCCAAAGGGTACTTCTGCGCCGGTAACACAACAGTGCCCGAAATCTGTCCCGCGGGATACTACTGTCCACCCGAGAGTTTTGCGGGCGTGACTTATGCCTGCAAGGAAGGGACCTTCAATAATCTGACCGGTCAGTCTGATGTGTCAGCATGCCAGACGTGTACACCTGGGTTCTACTGCGAGACAGCAGGTTCGTGTGACCTCAGTAAATCGAACAGCGGGGAAATATAAAAGAGCCGCCTCTTAACCAAGTATCGTTGAAAATGCCCCTAAATAACCCTCTAGTTAACCTGTCAGATGGGAAAATGCCTTGAGTTTATCAAACACTCCTTACAGCAGAACTCGCCTAAACGGGACAAGTTTTGAACTTGCGTTCTATTGACGCTTCAAACGTGTCAAGAAACACGAAACAAGAAACAAAGCGCGATGTCAGGATTTCACAGGGGGCGCGGTACTTCACATGCAAAAACTCTAAGGTTCGGCGGTTATCCAATTAGAACAGACCGCTTTTAAAAGGTCGATGGGGCCCGTTCGCACGCCCCCTGCGTCTTCCCGTAACTACACCTTTTTGGTCTCATATTACACTCTTGCCTCGTCAGGTCTCAGCGCCCCGACTGGACCATGTGATGGTGGCTGGTACTGCACCAACGGATCCATCACGGCACGTCCCAGTAGGCCCGAAGACGGGGGAGGGCTGTGTCAACCAGGGTACTACTGCCCCCAGGAGAGCTCATCCCAGCTGATATGCCCCGGCCAGTTCTACTGCGGGTCCACCGGTCTGGACGCGCCTTCTGGTAATTGCAGTGCCGGGTTCTACTGCATCAGCGGCGCAAAAGTGCCTAACCCGACCGACGGCGTGACTGGCAATGTCTGCCCCGCCGGCTCCTATTGTCCTTCCAAGAGTCAAATGCATACGCCGTGTCCCCCAGGAACCTTCAGTAACTCAACCCAGAATACCGCCCTGAGTGACTGTAACGACTGCACGGAAGGGTATTACTGCGAAGGAGGGGGGAACACGAGGGTGACCGCGCCCTGCTGTGAGGGGTCTTACTGTCCGCCCCGGCAGAGGGTATGCAAGCCCAATGAGTATAACTGCACGCTTGGACACAAGTGCCCGCTCGGATCACCCGAGCCTGTCCGGTGTGACTCCGGACGCTACCAGGACGAGACCGGACAGTCCTCTTGCAAGGTAGGTTTTGATAGTAACACAGTTTCATTGATCTCACTGGCGCGAAAAATGACAAATCCTGTTAAGGGAGGGTTGTTTGAGAGATAAGGCCCAATTAGCAGCGTTACCCTCTACCCCCTTTTTCAGGTCTGTCCCGCTGGATTCTTTTGCGATAACTGGCAAGCCCCTGTCGTCCTCTACAACAACAGTACATGCCCCGCTGGGCACTATTGCCCTGAGGGTACCACATTCGCGCAGGAGTTCCCGTGTCCCGTGGGAACGTTCAGTAACACGGAGGGCCTCAAGGTCAAGGAATCATGTTCGCCTTGTCCGGGTGGATTCTACTGTGATGAGCTGGCGCAGACGATGTACACTAAGAAGTGTGATTCAGGTGAGAGACTGTTAACTAGCTACGAGTTGTGCGTCACCTCCACAGCGTGGAGGTGTCACGAACGTGCTAACCTTCTTTTAACGTATCGTGATATTGTCGTTAATGTGTCGTGTAGGTGTCGTAATAGTGTCGTGAAGTTGCCGTGATAGTGTCGTGAAGGTGCCGTGATAGTGTCGTGACGTTGCCGTGATAGTGTCGTAAGGTGCCGTGATAATATCTTGAGCTTGCCATTCCTTACAGAGCGACCAAGAAAACCGTGAACACCGGAAATATGTATAAAATGTTTTTTATGACCAATCACTCGCGAGAAATTCAAACAGTCAACTGGAAACATGTCCCAACAAGTCTCAGTGTCTGAATTCTCGCGTCTGATTCGTCAGAAGACCACCAACATTCCACACATAATTTAGGTGTTCACGGTTTTTCTGGTTGCGCTGTAAGGAGTTACAAATGTTTGTTGAAAAACAAATGATATTAAGAAACCATGTGGTGTAAACGAAAGGTCCCGTAATAGTGTCGTGAAGATGTCGTGATAATGTCGTGTCGTGATAATGTCGTATACTTACCGTGATAATGCCGTTAAGGTGTCGTGAATGTATCGTGATTGTTTCGTGAAGATGTCGTGATAATGTCGTGACGAGATAATGTCGTAGACTTACCGTGATAATGCCATGAAGGTGTCGTGGGGGTATCGTGATTGTTCCGTGAAGGTTTAGTGATAGTGCGTTTTAATAATTTTAATTTTCCAGTATTCCCCACACTCGCAAACCACGCGACCCATCTACCCCAACTGATCTCTTAAAAATGAATGCGTGCAATTCTTGCATCCAGGGTATTACTGCCGTAGCGGGGCGACTGTGGCGACTCCAGAAATCGCAGCCGAAAACTCAACCTCCTGCATACCAGGGACGTTCAACTACACAGACGCGGGACCATGTCCTGCTGGCTTCTATTGTCCCCTTGGCACGGCCGAGCCTGAAAAGTGCCCTCCGGGGACATTCAGTAACATTACCAAGAGGTAGGTGAAGGAGTCAATAGTGTATGATTTTATAGTGCGATGCGCGCAACCCCCTTTTATAACCACTTAGAATTAAAGATTCATAGTTTCGATTGACAAGAGCTTTATTAATTACTAGAATTGCGTAGATACACTGGCGCATTTCTTTGGCTTTCTGGTTGGATTATGAAGTATATGCCAATTAAAAAGTGCGTTTCTTGCAATTATTGGCTTGCTTCATAAAACAGTCAATATGGGCATGGTAGCGCGCGTTGCACTGTTTATCGAATAATTGACAAAATGTTAATAAAAAGGGGTAGTTTATCCTTGTCTGGTAAATTAGCGTTTTTGTTTCGTTGTAAAGGTATGCAAATACCTTTGTTCGTGACTAGCAACCGAAAACCTCCTTTCCCGAAGCTGGAATCGTCCATTTTTCCTCGCTATATAATTTTGGGAATTATACTCATACGCCGTAACAAGCACCTCTTCCATTTCTCGAAGAACGCTTTCAGACTATAGAGCTAACAGTATCCATAAAATTAAAGGTCAAACGTAAACAATCGCTTGTCTCTCAACAGGTCCGCTTTAGAACAATGCACAAACTGTACATCTGGGTTCTACTGTGGGGACTATAACCTGACGTCTGTGACAGCCCCTTGTCAAGCCGGCTACTATTGTCCCTCTGGGGCCTCCAGGCCTGACTGGATAGAGTGCCCGCCAGGGTCCTACTGTGGGGAGGGTAGCGGGGCCCCAGAAAGGTGTCCCAGAGGCACGTTTAGGAACATCAGTCGGGCAGAGTCCGTACGGGACTGCTATAACTGTACGGCAGGGTATTACTGTGACACGGAGGGACTTACTCGGGTGGCTGGACCTTGCGCTGAAAGGTAAGATGCTCTTTTACTAATTTTCAATATTCTGACACAGGCCTATCATCCGATTAGATTGCTTTTATGGCTTTTAACTGGAATTAGTTCAGTCCTTACTGTTTTGGGTTGAAATATATGAACATGTACATGTTTTGTGTCTTTGCCCTCTTGTTTTCTCCTCTTTCGCCCTCTTCTCTCTTCCCGTCCATTTCTTCTAAAATTTTCAAGCCTTTATCACCCAGACGTTCAATGCAACCTTATATCATACCATTTAACTTACAGGCATTTCACTAAAAGTGCCAATGTCTAATTTAATAACGTGACAATAACTTTTCATAAATTATCATAGAGCCTCCAGTATTAGAAAGGGTGTTTTGATTAGGAAAGTGCTGAAGACAATTGATATACTTCCCGATCCTTGAGCAAGATCACAAGACAAATTTCCGTTACCCTTGTCTGTTCGTCGCTATTTCCTTTGGATGACTAATATATTACATTGATTTTCCTCTTTCCTTAGGTACTATTGCCCAGGAGCGAACACCCGTCCAGACCCACCAGAGTTTAACTGTACAATCGGACACTTCTGCCCTGGAGCCAACGCCCAGCCCATCCCATGTCAGAATAACAGCTTCACCAAAGTGACCCACGCAAAGGAGTGCTCCCTCTGCCCCGCTGGGTACTACTGTGAGGTAGCTGGAATACCTCTCATCTGTCCGCAAGGGTACTACTGTCCCTATGGCACAGGCCTAGACCTCAAGTCGTGCCCGCGGGGGACCTATGGAAATCAGGTGTGTACGCCCATCGTGCACGAAGAAGTTTTTTGTATAGATAGCTTATGACAAAGTCTGTATTCTGCGCCACATATATTGTACTACGTGAAAGTATAGTCACAGTTAATGCGTAATCTCACACACCCAAAGTGCAATAAGAGACATACCTTTCTTTATTTTCTACGTGAACGAGGGATTCGTAGTCCTTAGTGTTTGAAGCCTCTTATTAAAAAAATGAACTAATAGTACCGTGTAACTAGAAAGAATCTGTCGAGTTGTCGAAAAACTAGATGGTCTGTCCAGGATTGGTCGGATCAGGAAAATAATTATACAAGTGGTTTATTTAATGTCCCTGTTAAACAGAGTAGTTTCGCTGATGTTTTGAGCCCCTTATCTGATGTTTTGAGCCCCTTATCGGGGCCTGAGCTTATGTTAAAAGCGAAACCACTACCACTGTCGCTCGTGCTACCATCGAACAGAAGAAATTGCACTTGAATACAATTTTCTACCCCCCCCCCCCCACCCCTAATATTTCATTCCACAACACACACAGTAACCTTTTCTTTATATTCTTCCATTTTTTGTAATTTTAAGTCTGGACTATATGACGTCACCCAGTGCTTACCATGCGACCCCGGCAAATACTGCGCCGACCAGCACATGGGTAATTACACAGGAGACTGCGATCCCGGTCACTACTGCGAGTACGGACTGGACCGTCCGGACCCTATAGGTGATGGCGTGGCTTCACCTGGCGGCAACGTGACTAACTCTAGCTGCCCCTATACTGACGGCCGAGAGACTGGCAAAGGAGGAGAGTGCCCAATAGCTCATTACTGCCCGAAGGGATCCGACCAGCCACGGTGAGGAAGCGGGAGGGGATGGAGGGAGAGAGGGAGAGGAGAGGGGGGTAAATGAGAAGCACCCATTGGAGGAAAATTAGTTCTAGTTTTTAGTCTAATTAGTTATTAGACTGGGTTAAGTAAAAAAGAACGTTTTACGTTTTGCATCACTCTTTTAATATCTTCTTTTAATTTCTTATTGTAACAGTGCAAGTCTAAAACAAACATTTTATTTTAGGCCTTGTACTCCTGGAACTTATGCTCCAGTGAAGAAACTCAGTCAATGTTGGCCGTGCATGGAGGGCTACTACTGCCCTGGGGCCAATTCCGAGTACAGCAGTCGACCCTGTCCTAGTGGGTACTACTGCCCCAATGGAACGGCCACGCCCTACCAGAATCCATGCCCCGCCGGTACCTTTAACCCCCTGCAGGCCCGCACAGGTTTCCAGGATTGTGAAGGATGTTCGGCCGGGATGTACTGCGCTGTACAAGGTTTGTGAATTATTTTGTTTTTGTTTCTTTTTTTTATGTTTGTTTGTTTGTTTGTTTTTGTTTGCGTGTTTACTTGTATTTGTCACCCCATTCATGTGTTTACCTGTGATTGACAGGCATGTCTCAGCCTAACGGCACATGCGCAGCAGGGTACTACTGCAGACGTAACTCCACTAGCCAAACCCCTGACCAGGCCGATAACGCCAACATCTGTCCGGTCGGACACTACTGTCCGGACGGGACTGGGGAACCATACAACTGCCCTAAGGGGACTTTCGGCAACGACACAGGTCAGTCTGAGCAAATACCTTAAGAACGCAATCGCATCAGTTTACTTCCGGGGGTCCAACGAAAACCTCAATCGACAAGAAACAAAAGAATCTCTAAAGAATCGCTCTAAATTATCAGTCACATCATCAAAAAACTTCCACTCACTTCTTTTATAATTTTGAAATATTTTTTCGCGTGTTCGTTAAAAATCATCGGAGATTATTTCGTAATTCTCTTATAGCTTATATCTGAATCATTTCTCACTTATCTGTGAATCTTTACTTCTCTTTTAGCTTACAAAACGGTGGACGAGTGTTGGAACTGTACTGCGGGTCAACACTGTTCGACCCCAGGTCAGAACAAGCCAGATGGACCGTGCGACCCTGGGTACTACTGTCCACCTCGTTCCTCCAGCAGTAAGGAAATTGAGTGCCCCTCGGGAACGTATTGCATAGGGGGCAACAGCGAACCAGAGTTATGTCCCATTGGGACTTATCAACCGAATACCGGAAGGACCGCTCTTGCAGACTGTACCAGCTGTACTGAAGGTGAGTCAACCACTAAAAACAGCTGCTTTTTTAAGGGCATTAACGCAAACTTAGTCCGTACCAACTTATTTAATTGCCCAAAATCTAAGCATGTAGAATGATATGATACATCCCCGACGTCTTTTTTAGGCTTGAATCTAAATAGAAAATATATAGAATAATCACCTCGTCGTTTAAAGGTCAAATAGTCCTTGTTGATGTTTTTGTCGCCTTGATGGCACTTAGAATCACATTATCCCCCTAGGGTATTACTGCATGACACGTGGCTTATCCAACGCTACCGCTCCCTGCAAGGCAGGCTGGTACTGCCCTACCGGCTCCTCGGTCCCGACGCCCCGAGAATGTCCCATCGGCTTCCACTGCCCTGAAGGCAGCAGTCTTCCTAAACCTTGCTCCGCCGGGTTCTACACCAATAAATCCGGAGCTGCAGCTTGTGACATTTGCCCCGCTTCCTATTTCTGTACTCCCCTGGACCTTAGCAGGAACGAGTCAGTTGGTTTCTTCCCGTGTCCTCGAGGGTTTTACTGTCCGGCGCAGACTGGTCTGAACTGGAAGCCCTGTCCGGCTGGTACCTATAGCAATCAGACAGGTCTGTCCGTGGTTGGACAGTGCGTGGATTGTGATGCCGGGTGGTACTGTGGGGGAACGAACTTGACGGCACCCACTGCTCGCTGTGATCCTGGGTATTACTGTACTTCAGGTAAGTACTGGATGTTTGGCATTCCCGCTAGGCTCTGATTTCGCGTCTTTCGCAGCCATTGCACGGTCCGCGTAAAAGCGCCGAGAAACGCGAACATTTCAGGGCCAAAGATTGAGAGATCACCACATGCACAATCTCTTGCTATTTAAGATTGGCCGTGTGCTACTGGCGTCAAACTCCTCACCGACGTTTACTTGAATCGAAAACATTCAGTCCTCTGCAATCTTACTTATTTCAAGAGTTTTTTTTTAGGTGTGTCAGTCCCCAAGCCTTATATCGACACTTACAACGTAACCAACGGAACCTGCCCGGAACCTTCATTCCTCGGCCAGTATACAGGCATCGGTAACATTTGCCCGCCAGGTACTTACTGCCTACAGGAGTCTGTACAGCCAACGCCCTGTCCGGCCGGGACATACAACGACAAGCCCGGACAAAGCAGCTGTAAGAGTTGCGAGCCGGGCTACTACTGTCTATTAGGAACCGTGAACTTCAATAACACAGTTTGTCTGAGTGGGCATTATTGTCCGGGAGGGACAGAGACGAGTACTCAGTACCCATGTCCAGCTGGAACTTATAACCGGCTGGCCGGACAAACTAATGACAGTTCGTGCGTTAATTGCACGGCAGGAAAGTACTGCGAGGGTCCAGGTAATTCCTGGCCTACAGGCGATTGTAGTGGCGGATGGTACTGCACCGGGGGTGCACGCACTAACATGACTACAACCCATGGGGGTAGGTGTACTGCTGGGCATTACTGTCCTGTGGGGTCCCCTGCCATGATGCCGTGTGATGGTGGCAAGTACTGCGCAGTTGATGGGCTCGATTCTCCCACTGATGACTGCATCGCTGGCTTTTACTGTACCTTACGCTCCAGCAAATCTGACCCCATAGACGGCGTCACGGGAAATATCTGCCCCAAGGGTAACTACTGCCCAAGAGGAGTAGCCAGTCCAGTACCCTGTCTTCCTGGGACCTACAATGACGCCTTACAAGCCACGAACTCTAGCGCATGCATACAGTGCACCCGAGGTAAACACTGCAACGGCACGGGCCTCGAGAATCCGGTTGGGTGCTGCGCTGGGGGCTACTTCTGTCCGCCTGGACAGGCTTCTCAGACACCCGCTTTATATCCTTGTCCAGCTGGGTCAAAGTGTCCGGAGTGCTCCCCAGAGCCTGTCCGATGTGTATCTGGAACATACCAAGATCAAGGCACTAAAGATACGTGCAAGACTTGTCCACCGAGGTTCTACTGCAACGCTACGTATGCCGGAGTGGATAACTACGCCACTTACCCGTGCAAGGCTGGATTTTATTGCCCGAGCGGGACGCAGTTTGCCGAACAGCATCCTTGCGATGTTGGCACGTTCAGTAGCACTCCAGGACTCGAGCGACAAGATGAGTGCGCCAACTGCACCCCAGGGGACTACTGTGGTGAACCTGGCAAGACCACGCCCACTGGGAAATGTGCTCCGGGGTTCTTCTGTAAGCTCGGTGAGTGTAACAGAGCTTGTTCTTAAAGGGGAAATGTGCCCCGGGGTTCTTCTGTAAGCTCAGTGAGTGTAACAGAACATGTGGACATAGGGGGTGAATAATGGCCGGATAGACAGCTTGTATCTGATCCAGTGTTTCTTGGTAGGTCACATAGATCTAAGAACACTTCAAGCTAAATTGAATTTGTCGTGTCAGCAGTCAAGCAGGCGATGGCACCTTCTCCGTAGTTTTTTCAAACAAATTGACTTTTTAATTTGATTTTTTTGCTCAAAAAGGGGGGTGCATATAAACTCATTCCTCCCCCCGGTATCCGCCCCTGGGAAATGTGCTCCGGGGTTCTTCTGTAAGGAAACCATATGTGAATCGTCGTACTTTTAATAATATATTTTCCTCTTTTTCCAGGCGCAAAAACTGCCACACCAAACCAAGGCCTTGACGCGGATGTGTGTCCCGCAGGATCATTTTGCGGTGAAGGCACCATCAACCCTGCACCATGCCCTGCGGGAACCTTTAGTAATCTCACCGGTAAGTACTAACATCGTCCCGCGCGATAGAGGAACGTCCAGCGGGAACACTTTTGAGTTCGGATCAGCTTTATTTGGCTTAGAAAATGATCACTGCCACTCGACCAATCAGCGCTCTCCATTTCAACCCCCTAAATCTTATAATAATTAAGGCGTCAAGCGGCGAGGGCATTGAACAATAGGGAATTAGTGGGGAATTTAGTTCGTAATTAGTGGGTATGCTAACTCACTCGCTTATTTTTGTTAATTCGTGCCCTAAATCCCATAGAACACTCGCGTCCATTATCTAACCATCTTACCTTATTACATGGCGGTAGGAATGATAACATTAACCCCCGTCCTTGCCATATGGAAATTTTCAGTACTCTTAGCGATAAGTGATTGAAGTGATTACTTTGTCCCGCTAAATACGCAGGGAGTTTTAGACCCCACAAAGGGTGGAAACACTATGAGTCCTTCCATGGATAAGCCGCATTACCAGCCTTTCTCTTGCCTTCACTCCTCAGAGTATAAAAACAATGACGTTAGAGGAACCCCTTCCACCCCCCTCTGCCAATGAGCTCTATCCTAGATCCCATACTCTATCACGGCTAATCTAAAAGCACAGGAAACTAAGGAACGCTAAGGACTAGGCTGGCAAATAACTTTGAAAACCGCGAGGGATTCTTAAGGCCTTTTGCTCCCTTTTTTTCACGAAAATCATGTGACGTAGTCTGTAGATCTCTTCTTCTCCATCCACACTTTCTCTCCCAGGTCTCCATAACGAGTCCCAGTGCACAGATTGTACAGGTGGCTTCTACTGCGAGCTGCCTGGCAAAACAGAGGTCAGCGGTCCTTGCCAAAAGGGTCACTACTGTCCCTCCCGGTCCATTTCCAGCACGTCCGTTATCTGTCCGGCCGGTCGCTACTGCCCCATCCAGACCGAGATGCCAAAGCTCTGCCCTCGCGGGACGTTTTCAAACAACACTGGCCTCTGGAGTGACAGTCAGTGTACAAATTGTACCGCAGGCTCATACTGTGGTTCCCAGGGCCTCACGGAGCCGTCTGGTCTGTGTAGGGCTGGGTTCTATTGCCCGGAGGGATCTCAGGATGAAAACGCTGTGCCGTGTACGATCGGGCTGCACTGTCCTACAGGTAAGTAACCCATAGATGTATAGATTTATATATGTTTTCCTAATCCGATTCGACTTGATTAGTCACATAATACCTGTGGATCAGTGAATCTGTATGTAAAGTTTTAGATGAAAATTGAGAAATTTACCGAAGGTAAATTCAGAATATTTCATATTTATACCTCATGTACTGGAGCAACTTAGATTTTAACTTAGATTTACCTGTTGACTTGGCACTGGCATGATGATTAAATCTATAGCCTGACGTATTGTCTTACCGTGATCAACACTTATAGGAAGCAAAACACCAATCGACTGTCCCGAGGGAACTTTTACAAACACCACAACATCACCGTCATGTCAGGAGTGTCCAGAGGGGTTCTACTGCGTCCCTGAGAACGTCACTTCCGGTGACCCCACTTCCGGTTATCACACATGTCCGAGGGGATACTACTGCCCCGCGGGAACGGGACGGGACTGGAAATCATGTCCACGTGGTATGTATATATCATCAGTTTTGTTTTTTTTGGCATACCACGTAATTGCCCGTATTCGTATTGGATGACATTATATTATATAGCGTGACTCTCACCGCTCCCAAGTGTTGCGGCTTAAGTGCCACTGAATTACGTTAATTTTTGTTTGCCAATAAGATTCAAACGGAAGGATAGTATAAACTGTATCTTCAATTGTGAGTCTGGTCACGGTGTAAGGGCCAAAACGCGATAGCGTGACACTATATCCTAGGTCAACATGGCCCTCATTGTTTTTTCTTTGCCTTATATTTTCTTACAGGGATACCTCTTGTATGTCACGGTCAGATCGTTATAGCGTGACGCTACATTGTTTGACTGACATAATTGATTTGTGTTTACCTTACAGGCACTTACAGTAATCTATCACACCCGACTCAGAACGTATTGAGTGACACCATTTTGTGTGGCTTACATTATTCATTTATCTTTGTCATACAGGTACTTATAGTAATACCCCTGGCCTGTCACGTTCTGGCCAATGCAAGCAGTGTGACCCTGGCAAGTTCTGTGGTGAGCTCCATGCGACCTCGTACACGGGTGACTGCCTGCCTGGGTATTACTGCGTGTCAGGTGTCGATTACTCAACTCCAGCCTTTTTCGTGAATGACTCGTCTCTATATGGAAACTGTAGCGCCCTCTACGACATCCACACAGGTATTTTTCTTGTATTGATATAATAACATAATGTTACTATGTTACGCGTTATTTTATTATAGGCATTTAACTTAAAAATCCTTCATGCTTGCTTTCTATACTGAAGAGATAAATTATGACCAGTGCGCTTTCGTAATTTATTATTTCTGGTGGTGGCAGAGTGATAAGCTTCCCAATTTTTTTTTTCGAAACCTTGACAAACTATGCTTTCTTTAAAAGGTATCGGCGATGTCTGTCCGACCGGACACTACTGTCCGATTGGCTCTGCCCGTCCACTTGGGTGCCCTGCTGGTAGTTACCAGGATAACAAAGGCATGAGCCACTGCAAGGACTGTCCATCCGGGTACTTCTGCCACGAGAACTCAACCACTTACGTCACTTCCGATTGTCCACCCGGGAGTTACTGCCCTTTAAATACGACGCATGCGCGCGAGTTCCTATGCCCTCCGGGGAGGTTTAACGCGTTGCCAAATCAGAAGACCGATGGCGCATGCGTGTTGTGTACTGGCGGGAAGTACTGTGAGGGGCATGGGCTTAGTGGACCGACCGCTGACTGCATGGGAGGGTGGTACTGCGTCAATGGATCATCTAAAGCCACGCCTGATGGAGGTAAGCGATGTGCAGCAGATGTTATTGTCATTAGTTGGACCCGTTAACTGAAGCGTCTTTCTCTCTCCAACGTTTCTCTGCTCCTGCAGTATCTGTTTGCGTGGCGTAGAGCCATATTCCAGCATAGCAAGAAAGAATGAAGAGTTAGGCTCTTGTAGAATAGTAAGACAAACCCGCTAATGAGGCTGACCCACTTATTCATATTGCACAAATCTCTTGCGATATTAAGATTAAATGGTAAATGTTTCTACGATCATTTGCCCACCAACTTGGGTAGACTTGGGTAGTGGTGATGTCGTGGGTTGTAAGGGGTCTTACTGTGTGTTTACTGTGTTTTTTTTTTGTATCTCTCCAGCTGAGTGTCAACCTGGTTATTACTGCCCCAACGGCTCTGCCAACCCCATGCAGTGCGACCGCGGAAAGTATTGTCCGACAGAAGGCCTTCTGAAGCCCTTCTATGACTGCGAGGGTGGACATTACTGTAACCTGGGGGCATCTGTGCCTAGACCTACCGACGGCGTAACCGGGAACGTCTGCCCCAAGGGTTCGTACTGCCCCAGGGGGACCCCTAACGGTCCTCTCCGATGTCCTCTTGGCACCTTTGCTAATGAGACGGGATACAGGTGAGGGAGTTTTATTTCAACATGGACTTTTTTCTTTGTTGAGATAATATAAAAATCAGTGTAGGTGGTCGGTAACTCGTAGAGTCATTCACCGTCCGTCCGCCAGTGGACCAGTCAGCCAGTTAGCCAGCCAGACAACTCTTTTTTATAAGAAACTGGTTACTCATTTTCTAAAGAACTGTACCTTGCCAGCTCACCGATCCACCTCTTTCTATTTTTGTTTTTATCGGCATATTGGTTGTAACCGTGATATTGGTTTTAGTCGCCAAATTCAAGACATAGGTATATTGAGTTTTGTAATCTTTCTTTTCTAGGAACGAGACCGATTGTCGCGACTGCACACAAGGATGGTTTTGTGATGATCTTGGCCTTGAGGAACCCAAAGGGCAATGCATGCAGGGATACTACTGCGATGGCCGGGCCACTCACAGCCAGCAACATCCGTGCCCTAAAGGCCACATATGTCCCACAGGCAGCCCAGCCCCTGTGCCTTGTGGTCCCGGGTACCATCAGAACGAGACACGACAATGGACCTGCAAAAAATGTCCCCCGGGTTTCTACTGTAACGACACATATGGTCCCGTCGTCGATTACGCCCCATTTGAGTGCATCGAGGGGCATTATTGCCCGGAAGGAACGCGCTACGCCACGCAGTTTAAGTGCCCTCCGGGGTCATTCAATAATCAGACCGGAGCCGATGACGTCACAGACTGCTTAGACTGCACAGGTGGATTCGTGTGCGATGAGTGGGGACTGATACGACCCAATAGGCTTTGCGGGCCTGGGTATTTCTGTCGCCAGGGTGCTAATATGACGACACCTGACCTGCCTGGTAAAGCTGAGATCTGTCCCGCGGGCTCGTATTGTCCAGAAGGTACGTGAGATGAAATATCACGCAGATTTATGATTAGCTCTAACATTTTTAATCTGGTTCCCAGAGCCCACGTACCTTTTTGCCAGCGGCAAGGTACAAGGCTCTGGGATGATCAATTTTTTCACCAACAGAATCTGTTGGTTCCGGTTTTACTGCGCATGTCCTAACAAACCGGAAAGAACAGAGTTGAACTCTTTCACCACTGATCGATCCAATCCGCGCTTGACAAGGAAAAGTCGAAAGATTTTACGCTGGAAGACATTCAATCCCAGATTTTGAAGTCAGTCAACGTTTATAGAAAGGATTGTTTTGGTGTATATTCTGCCAACCGGTAGTGGTAAAGCATTCCTAATTCACGAATGCTTGGATTCGCCCACGATTTGTTTGTGTATCTGGTTTGTGGGAGTTTTCTCTGTAATTTTATTTTCAAAGACAGAATGTGTGACAAGCGTCGTAAAAGAACTTCCATTGTACTATTCACTTCCGTTTTAATTGCGCATGCTCACTAATGCAAGCTCGAGAGCCAATGAGAATCGCCCTAGGAATTGATTATCCCAGAGCCTTGTACCTTGCCGCTTGCATAAAGGTAGTGGGCTCTGGGAACGACATTGTAACATTTTCTAGAGGTCTAAATGATTGTGATAATATGTCCAATATATCTTATACCCCTAATTCTCGTAAAAGAAACAAGTTTTCTTTAAAAGCGTCGATTTTATTTATAAAAAATACACTTACACCGACGTAATGTAGCAGGCCATAATACGAATCACATCTAGGGATTCTGTCTATAAATTTAACATCCCTAAATGCTTTTTGTAAACACGCTGTACAATTCTATTATTATTTTGTTATTATTTTGCTTTCTCAACCATAGAAATATTTGTTTGAGTACTAGACTTTTGAGTTGTTCAAAACTCTAGTCCTCATTAGAGGACAATTGTATCTTGGGAACACATAGCTAGAGAGATAAATTAGGTGAGTTAACTAGGAGTTGAAATTGTCTAAGTTCGCGTCATTGGGTTTCCATAAGTACGCACGAAAGTGCAACATTCTATAATAGACGACACGTTACGATATCACGCGATTATTCTTCGACAGATGTACACTTTGCACTATTGTTCGAATGATTGCATCATATCTTGTGCAGGTGTGGCGGCACCAATCCCGTGTCCCGCGGGATCGTATAGTCCCGCTATCGGGCTGTACCAGGAGTCTCAGTGTTTGAACTGCACGGGCGGGGAATTCTGTAACGACACGGGAATGACAGCTACCGCGGGAAAGTGTACTGCGGGCTATTATTGCCCAACAAGCTCTTCAAGTCCGACACAGGTCAGTCACGGTGTCCTTTTAATGATGCTCAGCTCCTTTTTTTTTTTTCGTCCCTTTTCCGGTGTAATCTTGTAATCTCCGCTGTTAAACGCAGAACTAGTTAAATGCGCGCAATTACCCGCCCTTTGTTTTAAAGCATCGGCATTAACCTGCAAACTGTCCCAATAGTGGACAACATGATAAATTTATGTCTCACTTCTAGATGATCTGTCCTCAAGGACACTACTGTATGATGGGAACTCATCATCCTGAACCATGTCCATCCGGGACCTTCTCCAACGGCACCCAGCTGATTGACAGCTCTAAGTGCATCCCCTGTAGGGAAGGGTGGTATTGTGATAGCACAGGGCTTGTTCAACCCAAGGACGAGTGTGACCCAGGATTCTTCTGTCCTGAAGGGCAGAACAAAAGCAACCCCTACCCTTGTCCCGTGGGGAAGTATTGTCCTCGTGGATCACCTTCGCCTAAGGACTGTGTGGCTGGTACATTTGCCGAGAATACTATGGCCTCACAGTGTCAAATATGCCCTCAGAAGTACTATTGTGTCCCTGAAAACGTTATTCCAGGTAAGCTAATGGATGTCGTATTGTTTGCACAGAGTATTTTTCCGTTACAGCCAACCCTCACTTGAAGGATTACTGAACCGATGTACCGATGAGTACCTATGTATGTATACAATTACAATTACCTATGCGCAATACGCCATGGCGTACATAATTTCTCCACACCAACAAAAGAAAAGAAACAACATCGGTCAGCATTTCTGCAATGGCAAACTTCGCAAACTACTTTAAAGCACCGCCGTACATGTCCGCTAGATCACGGTGGTAGTACTTCTAGTTCTTACTACGCTCTGGATATTACGTTGTTTTGGTCCTCTGCTGAATGTCTGCTTTTTCACAAATGTCTTTAAATCAATTTCTGTTTCCGAGTGTCTTTAAATCCATTTCTATTTCCATTCTTATACTTTAAACCATAACCAACTACTGTACAATGCAAATCAGCTGTAGTTCAAAAACCTGTTCATCATTACCAGGCAATGTGGCTTCTACCAAGACCCTTTGCCCTGAAGGCTGGTTCTGCCCCAATGGCACTGGTTGGAACTGGCAGGCGTGCCCTTCTGGTACCTATAGTAACCAGAAGGGATTGGCACGCGAACAGGACTGTACTCCCTGCGACGGAGGCAAAGTGTGTCGCTATAGCAACTTGACAAGCCCGGATGACGACTGCGCTCCGGGTTTCTTCTGTTCTTCTGGTGCGGCGATGCGAAATCCGACCATGACGCACTTGACCCACTGCCCCACCCACTTTGCGCATGTCACGATAGGTGGAATCTGCCCAAGAGGGTACTTCAGTATCGCGGGCAGCGCCGAATGTCAAGGTGCGTTTTTGTAGTTATGCTATCAAAGATTACTGAATATTATCCAAGTGAAGTCAAGTTCAATTCGAGTTACCCGAATAAGCGTTCCTATATGTGTTCTCAAAATTATTTCCAAAAACCTGCATTACTTTCCAAAATTTTCTTTGTAGGATGCACGGCAGGTACCTACAATAACCAGGAAGGACAATCTTCCTGCCTGGAATGCCCTGCTGGCTACTACTGCTACGCCAATACCACCGACTTCCAGCCCTTCCCTTGTCCAGCTGGGCACTACTGCCAGAAAAACACCCCAACACCTCACCACGCCCCTTGCCCTCCCGGTACCTTTAACCCCAAGACCGGTGGAAACTCCTCACTGGACTGCTTACCCTGTACCCCTGGTACCTACTGCCAAGGGTTCGGCAATGCCGCGCCCACCAACTCCTGTGCCGCAGGGTACTACTGTCCGGGTGGAGACCAGGAAGCGAGACCAGCTGCCTTTAGATGTCAACGAGGTTATTACTGTCCAGAGAGATCCCACAATATGACCAAGTGCACACCAGGGAAATACTGCGACACGGTGGAATTACCTCTTCCTGTGGCAGACTGTGATGCTGGTTTCTACTGCCCTCTTGGCTCTGACTCCCGCACCAAGGTGCGTTGTCCAGAAGGGCACTACTGTCCGAAGGGCAGCGAAGTGGCTATTCCATGCGAACCAGGATTCTACCTTCCTGGTTTTGAACACAAGAACAAGAGCGAGTGTACGTTGTGTGAAGCTGGCTGGTACTGTAACATCAGCGGACTCGCGGCACCTCAAGGGCAGTGTGATCCAGGATACTATTGTCCGGCCGGACAGTCCGTGTCTACACCAGCTGCCTTTCCTTGCAGAGTAGGCCACTTCTGTCCTGGTGGGTCTCCCGAGCCGGTCCGGTGTCGTAACGGCACCTACCAGAATAAGCAGTACAGCCACCAATGCGACGAATGTCCTGAAGCGTACTTCTGCGATAATTCTGCTGCCGGTGTTAGTGATCTCACCGGGTTCGAGTGTCCTACTGGGCATTATTGTCCAAAAGGGACGAAATTTGCAACGGAATTTAAATGTCCGCAGGGGACGTGGAGCAACCAGACAAAACTAATCAGACCGGATGAATGCTTTCAGTGCCCTGCCAGGTATGCAAAATGTCTCTTGCTGTTTGATATCAGCATTACAATATGGATTATTTATTCAATGTATTCTTTGAAAAGTGATCGGGTGTCATTATTGTAGCTTGCATTGGTTTAAATAAAGTCTTGACGCAATTATTCTTCCATCAACCAAAGATTCTACCTCGCAGCTGGACATTTATTACTTGGACTTTTTTCCGCTATTTCCTCTATCTCTGCCATTTAGAGTTCAATATCCCTAAAGCTTGTAATCAATCGCTAGGTTTTGGCGCCTTTTTAATCGCATAAGAGCTCATCAAAATCGACGGAAAAGTGATGGACATTCTGTCGTGGCTGTGTAATAATGACAACTTTTGTAATCATTATTTTTGTCATCATGTCCCTTACATACGGCACTTAATCTGCAGGTACTTCTGCCAGAAAACAGGCCTATCAGAGCCCGAGGGTCTCTGCCTACCGGGTTTCTACTGTAATGGTAGCATCACCCAGCCCAATCCCCCTGAATATGTGTGCCCTAGGGGACATTATTGCACAGAGGGCAGTTATGTCCCGATTCCGTGTCCCAGAGGGTCCTTTGCTAACACTGCTGGCAACAAAAATGTGTCTGACTGCCGACCGTGCAGCCCTGGGCACTACTGCGATCCAAATGACTCCATTGTGATGGAGAGAGAGTGCAGCCCAGGATATGTATGCATTTTGGGTAAGTGTTGCATCTGGATGAATATTGTGAACTGTGTTAGTGTTGCATTCTGGGTAAATATTGTAATCTTGGTACATGTTGCAACTGGGTGAATCTGGGAAAGTGTGTCATTCTGGGCCAATATCGTAATCTTGGCAAGTTATGCATTCAAATCTGCATTATAGTCATTATTAGATGTGGCACGTAATAATTATTGGAAGGGCACGTATACATTATGTTCTTATTTTATCCAATCATGCTGTTTGCATGCTGGGCCATGTCCAATTAGTTCGTACTGAATGTTCACTGAGTGCTGCATTATACCTCTACTTATTTTGACGTGTTTCTCTTTAGGTTCAACAACTCCTACACCAACTGATGGCATCGAAGGCAAAAAATGCCCAATGGGTCACTTCTGTACCAAGGGAACCATAAAGGAGGAAGCCTGTCAGCCTGGGACATACGCCCCAAGGACAGGCTTGTCCGTGTGTGATTGGTGCCCTCCTGGCTACACTTGCCCCAACACTACCGTTATCGACCCAGCACCATGCTCAAAGGGACACTATTGCCCTGGGGGGACGTCATTACCCATGGGTGAGCCATGCCCCATAGGGACATATCTCCCGACGGAGTTTGGCAAGTTTAAGAATGACTGCCTTGCGTGCCCCCCTGGGATGTACTGCGATAGAAAGGGACAAGCTAATGCAACAGGACCGTGCATGGCTGGGTACTTATGCCGAGGGGGGGCCAGGTTTATGGCCCCTAATGATACAAGTGACCCATACAATGGCCCCTGTCCGCCAGGATACTTCTGCCTGGAAGGGACCACAAATGGCACTAAATGTCGTATTGGCACAATGCGGCCGTTTATTGGCGGAAAGTCTCCGGCGGATTGCTTACCTTGTCGTGGTGGATATTACTGTGATGAGCCCGGTATGACAGAGCCAAAGGGGAAATGCTGGGCAGGCTACTTTTGTCTACCGGAAGCTGAAACTATCACACCCACGCCCTCGGGGTATTTGTGTCCAACCGGGTACTATTGCGGTAATGGAACCGTACACCCCTATGGCTGCAAACCTGGACAATACCAACCAAACAAAAAAGAAAGTACATGTGAAACGTGTCCTGTGGGTAGATATTGTCCCGCCAACACAACAGACCCTCTGCAATGCCCGTCCCACAGATACTGCCCTGAAGGCACTATCGAGCCCGTGTATTGCCCCAATGGTACCTACACCACTAACACCACCACTGGCCTGGCTCTGGCGACGCAATGTGAAGACTGCGAGCCTGGTCACTACTGCCAGAGGGGTGTCCTTGCCGGGTTATGCGCCGCCGGGCATCTTTGCTACAAAGCCAAGAATGGGGAACCCGATCCGGATGGCAGTGATCCTGAGCTGGGAAGGAAGTGTCCCATCGGCAGATACTGCCCCGCGGGTGCCTTGGAAGGGAAGAAATGCACAGAAGGTCTGGTTATCCCGTATGAAGGAGCACGGTCCGAAGCCGAGTGTCAAACATGTCCGGCTGGCTTTATTTGCAAGGCTGGAAGCTCGATTCCTGAGCCATGCTATCGTGGGTACTACTGCCCGCTTAACGAGACGGCCATCCCTTGTCCGGTCATGACCTTTTCCAACTCGTCCGAAGCTAAGGATATGAGCACATGTCTGCCTTGTCCGGCCGGCTACTGGTGCAATATCAAAGGTATGTAACAATGAACTGTACTCCGATAATGTTGGTATGAGCGACCAGCTTTATGCATAACAACAAAATAACGTTATCATTATCCAAATAAGCTCAGCAAAAGCTATTCTGTTTAACGATATTTTTTATATAGATTCATGAACGCACCATTCGGCTAATTCGTCAATCGGCTAATCCGAGCATCGTCAAATAGAACGTATTTTCAAATATAAATAAAAGTCGCGTACCCAAGATTGAGTGGTGGTGGTGGTGGTGGGAGGGCGGGAGGGGCAGTCATAGGTATCATATGGAAAAAAAAATGTATTTGAAGATTTCTTAATAAGAAATTACCCACTTTTTGGCAGCCAAGGGGGGTGCGCGCACCCTCCGTACACACACGCCCTGTGTACATGCCTGGATACTAATATAAGGGTGGCTCTTCTTAATATCCCGCTATTCGCCTTTTTTCCCCAGGACTGGCAGACCCTAGCATCAGTCCATGCCCAGTAGGCCACTACTGCCTTAATGCCATTGACAAGCCAACGCCCTGCCCCAACGGGACCTACAGAAGCGACACGGGTGCCGCCCACATCAATGACTGTCATCTTTGCCCCGCTGGTTACTACTGCCCTGAGACTAATGGCAGCATCTACGGAGAGGCGTGTCCCAACGGGACCTTCTGTCCCCCTGGAAGCAGCGCCCCTAGGGAGTGTCTGGCGGGTTACTTCTGTAACAGGTCCATGAGCCAGGCTCCGTGTCCGGCCGGTTATTACTGTCCGAGGAACTCTTCACAGCCGGTGTTATGTCCACCTGGGCATTACTGCGATCCTAAGCTAAATTGTTACAATGATTCAAACCACGAAGCAGGCGCGTGTACCCCACGGATCTGTCCGCTAGGTGAGCTAGTCATATCAAGAAAAGTTGTCATAACTTGTCGTTTTTATTGAAAGCGGTCACTTCCTTAAATGAAACTTTTTTGTAGAATACCTTCAAATACTGTCATTTCCAAGGTAACCGCAACACGAAGGCTTTATAAACTTAAATTGTAATTTGAAGAGCAAGATAATGATAAACTTAAATTGTAATTTGAAGAGCAAGATAATGATTGTGACAATCTTAACGCAATTGAGAAGGTCTTTTAAAACTTAGTCTTTAAGGTAGTAGTCCCCCAAAATGACAACGTTCGTTCATATGATTGCAGCAATGAATTCTGATTAATTTTACTGTGAGAATGATATACACTTATACCTTGTAGTTATTCTTATCATGACTTATACCTTGTAGTTATTCTTATCATTTAACTTTCATTTCTTTTAGGCTATGCACAGAAAACATCTGGAGCTGATTTATTTAAAACCTTTGAGGGCACCTGTGAGATCTGTCGACCTGGTTACTATGGAAATGCCGCTGATCGGAACACGTGCAAGAGATGTCGCGGAGGTGTGATCTGCTTGGAAGGTCAGTGTCGCACGATGGAATGAAGAATCATTCGTAACTTTGCAACACAGCAATCATGTTCTCGGTTGTATGTGTTTCTACCCCGAGGTTTAACTCTAAAGTCTAGGCTAACAAGGAAAGCATTTTTTGTTTAAAGTAATACTCCCTGAAAACCCCCTGAAAAAAACTTGATTACCCAGAATTCACAAGGCATATTGATTTGTTTTTGACTTACCAGGATGTAAAATAATTTTCGAAAACACAGTCAATATACTCCAAAATAAGGATTTTCATAGAAGGATGGTATGGACATTATTTTTAAGAAAAATATTGTCGAACCTAGTTTTAAGCGGTCATATTCGAGACTAAGCCGGTGGTCCACTTATTAGAGTAACCTTAATGCAGTTTTAATAAGTGAATAGGCTTATTCGGACTTTGTATATAGCGCCCGCTTAATAGGTTTCCCCCAAAAGAGCGTTTATATAGCAAGATTCGACACATCTCAGTCTAAACTATTCTCTTCACAGGCGCTATTACAGACAATCCTTCTACAAACGATTCCTCCTACGGAGTGGAGGTCACGAAGAGCTACCCTTGCCCCCCTGGGTGGTACTGCGAGTCCGGGGACATCGTGCCTCGCCCATGTCCCAACGGTACCTATAACGCGTTCCCGAACGCGTCCAGCAGTCAGCACTGTAGACCATGCGCAAAGGATCACTTCAATCACAAGCAGGCGCAGATCGCTTGCTTCAAGTGTGGCACAGGCGCCTCGGCGCCTCATCTCGGCAGCGCTAGTTGCGAGTGTAGTGGGCTCAACCGGGTCTTTATGGTAAGAGGAAAAGTTGCCACTTTGTCAAATGATATAAGGGCCTAATCTTGTCAGAGAGAAGAGCGAGTGTAATAAGCTTTCGCGGGTCTTAATGGTAAGAGAAAAAGTTGCCACTTAGTCAAATGATAGAAGCGCCTAATCTTGTCAGAGAGAAGAGCGAGTGTAATAAGCTTACGCGGGTCTTTATGGTAAGAGAAAAAGTTGCCACTTAGTCAAATGATAGAAGCGCCTAATCTTGTCAGAGAGAAGAGCGAGTGTAATAAGCTTACGCGGGTCTTTATGGTAAGAGGAAAAGTTGCCACTTAGTCAAATGATAGAAGCGCCTAATCTTGTCAGAGAGAAGAGCGAGTGTAATAAGCTTACGCGGGTCTTTATGTTAAGAGGAAAAGTTGCCACTTAGTCAAATGATAGAAGCGCCTAATCTTGTCAGAGAGAAGAGCGAGTGTAATAAGCTTACGCGGGTCTTTATGTTAAGAGGAAAAGTTGCCACTTAGTCAAATGATAGAAGCGCCTAATCTTGTCAGAGAGAAGAGCGAGTGTAATAAGCTTACGCGGGTCTTTATGTTAAGAGGAAAAGTTGCCACTTAGTCAAATGATAGAAGCGCCTAATCTTGTCAGAGAGAAGAGCGAGCGTAATAAGCTTACGCGGGTCTTTATGTTAAGAGGAAAAGTTGCCACTTATTCAAATCATATAAGCGCCTAATCTTGTCTTTTTTTTGTTCTTTCGGAGTTGGTTAGATTTTTATCAGAGAACCCGCTCCCTCCCTCCCTCCCCCTCCCCCCCAAAAATATTAGGTCCACTTTTTCGGGTTTCGCCCCCCCCCCCCCCCCCCAAGAAAAATCCTGTGTACGGGCCTGTGTCACATTAACTTGGATCTGTATCTCGTCCTCTCCAGCCATCTGACGGCTCCTGTGTATGTGAGGCGACATTCCAGTCCATTGAGGGCCGTGAGCAGGACTGTGTTCTCAAACTGTACGGGATATGTGGAGAGGGGACTTGGCGAAACCAGGCTGGGGAGTGTTTGACTCAGGAACAGTGGAAAGAGGCGTGTTCTAAGGAGGTAAGGACCTAGAATTAATCCCGAGGAACACCATAGTACAGAAACAAGTATCTCTGATAAAAGGCTACATCATCGTTTTTTGTGAACAAATGGTATACCCAAATAATAAGAGAAAAGTAGTTTTATGTCCTTGAAAAATTTGTTGTAGCTTTACGTACCTGTATTAATTTCTCTTGGCTTATCAATGGATGGAGTTAGTAATTAGACAAGGAACGCCAAATTTTTTTTGTCTCATTCTAGCAGAATAGTAGCAGAAAGCTTTTCCTTTCGCTGACCTTTTATATTTATTATTAATTTAATAAGTAGAATGATTACAATTCTGGTTAGTTTTTTTATGTATGTTACTACTTCGCGGATCACCTGACGCGCGCCTTTGCTTTCCAGACCTATGAGTATAGTCACCTTTGCTTATGATATTCATTCGTATTTCCTGTAGTGTAATTCCGTGGATGGGTACATCGGCTTTGACAAGGAGCAAGGTCTGTGTTTGTGCAAGCGCGAAAGCTTACAAAACGTGTGCGACAGAGACTGCATCCAGGACCAAGAGAAAAGGCTGAGTCTTGTCTGCTCCAAGCCGGCTTTCCTGGCCGTCACCAATTCCACAGGGGGATACGTAAGTACCAGAATCTAGGTCTTGAATACGTATGGACCAGAATCTATGTCTTGAATACGTAAGTACCAGAATCTAGGTCTTTGATACGTAAGTACGAGAATCTAGGTATTGAATACGTAAGTACCAGAATCTAGGTCTTGAATAAAATTAAAATTTCAGAATTTGAGATTCGGGTTTAGATAAAAAAAACGATTTAAATTCACTTCAATTAAAACCCGATTAAGAATTTGAATTTTAATCTTAAAAGATTTAAATCTCACTTAAGTTTCAGATTTATATATAAAATTAGATATGTATTTGAATTTAGGCATGGGTTTAGGTATAACTGGGTTGACTTGATTTGGATATGAATTGACGTTTAATTAATGTCAATTCAATACATTATTTAAATGCTTTCTATTCGTGATGATAGGTGAAGACTTACAACATCACAGACTTCTCTAGAGTTCCTAACTTTGCCGACTTATTTGACGAGAAGCAGTGCGAAACGATAGATGGCCTACCCAGACCCATATACTTTGTACAGATGGAAGGTACGGACACGTGAACCATGTCACCACATACACGTGACCTCCACAAACACGTGACCACCACGTACACGTGACCACCGCATACACGTGGCCACCACATACACGTGACAACCACATACACGTGACCACCGCATACACGTGACCACCACATACACGTGACCACTACATACACGTGACCACCGCATACACGTTACCACCACATACACGTGACCAACACATTCACGTGACCACCACATACACGTGACCACCACATACATGTGACCTCCAAAAAGTAGGGGGGGGGCGTGATATCATCATATCGTATTCGTAATGCAAATCATATTTTCATTGGGAAACAAGTTTACAACGCCGTAGTCAACAATAATGAAGAATACACCCTAGAAAGCGGCAAAAAATTATCCTATTTTGCTTGAGCGGATCTTCCAATCGAGTTGGAGAGCTAGAGATAAAACTAAATGACACTGACTTGACTTTGCAATTCTTAGTTTTCTTCGACTTACATTTCTTCGAGAATATGCCTCCACTAATTCAACTCCCGATCCTTTAGGTGATGGATTTCTTGGCACATACGACGCAGCTGTCGATTACATCATCAGCGTTCTCGAACAGAACATCAACGCTGCCGCGAACGTCTCCGCCAGCGTGCCAACCTCAGGACCCACCAACGCGACCGTGGTCAGTCGCCGACGCCGTAGCCTTCTCGAGGTCTCCTCCTCTATCACTGACTTCAGCATCAAGGGGATCCTTAACCCTACCACTTGCCTCCTGCTGGGTGCGCGCATGATGTGGAAGGTCAACAACACTCATTACCCCCAGTATGACGAGCCCAATCTCTATAACACCAACCCGACCTTCGATTACGGCAAGTTTAAGGATCTCGCGGAGGATAACCAGCTGAAGGCCACGCCCATTTCGATTTTCGCGTTCCAGTTCAATACCCCTGGAGTGTACGTGTTTAAGTCGAGTGCCAACCCAGCGCACAAGATGGTAAGTCCCCCCCCTCCTGCACCTTCGATTTCAAAGAATATGCATGAGGGAAAATACTATTTCCCTTCCTCGATATGTTTGTATGCCCCCCCCCCCCCCGAGATGGTATTCCCATCTATTTGTCAACTCCAGTCAAATTCCCGACGTATACTCTAGAATCAAGATCCAAAGCAGGAGCGATTGAACTAAGATAATATCCTGGTTCCTGGTTCTAGAGGCCAAATGACCGCTCTTACAAAGCACTGTTAAAAAGGAATAAGGAAAATATTTTGTTTATTGTTTTCCAATTAATTTATCTTTTCTTTAGATATAAATTAATCAGATTTTAAGAAAGTTGCAACATTTCGGTTTATTGTACCATAAGTTTTCAAAATTTAATGGATCCTAAAGAACAACTCTTTTTACGCTAAATAATGCATTTTTATAAAAGGTAGGCAATACTTTGGCAACATGAATTATTCTAAATTCTTTGAAATCTAATTTTTCTTGCAGTACATCCGCGTGATGGCGAAGGGGGCTCAGTGTTCGTCTGACGGACCGTTTTTCCCGACCACGCCCCGCGTTGTAATCCAAAACGGTATCGGCCTCAACCGCAACATCCTAATCATGCCGGACTGGGCCCTGATTGGTGCAATGCTCGGCAGCTTTTTCCTACTCATGATTATACTCGTCCTTGGACTGGTAAGATACGCTAGCTGGTACGATACGCTAACTTTTTCCTACTCATAATTATACTCGTCCTTGGACTGGTAAGATACGTCAGCTTTTTCCTACTCATGATTATACTCGTCCTTGGACTGGTAAGATACGCTAGCTTTTTCCTACTCATGATTATACTCGTCCTTGGACTGGTAAGATACGCTAGCTTTTTCTACTCATGATTATACTCGTCCTTGGACTGGTAAGATACGCTAGCTTTTTCCTACTCATGATTATACTCGTCCTTGGACTGGTAAGATACGCTAGCTTTTTCTACTCATGATTATACTCGTCCTTGGACTGGTAAGATACGCTAGCTGGTACGATACGCTAACTTTTTCCTACTCATAATTATACTCGTCCTTGGACTGGTAAGATACGTCAGCTTTTTCCTACTAATGATTATACTCGTCCTTGGACTGGTAAGATACGTCTGCTTTTTCCTACTCATGATTATACTCGTCCTTGGACTGGTAAGATACGCTAGCTTTTCCTACTCATGATTATACTCGTCCTTGGACTGGTAAGATACGCTAGCTTTTTCCTACTCATGATTATACTCGTCCTTGGACTGGTAAGATACGCTAGCTTTTTCTACTCATGATTATACTCGTCCTTGGACTGGTAAGATACGCTAGCTTTTTCCTACTCATGATTATACTCGTCCTTGGACTGGTAAGATACGCTAGCTTTTTCTACTCATGATTATACTCGTCCTTGGACTGGTAAGATACGCTAGCTGGTACGATACGCTAACTTTTTCCTACTCATAATTATACTCGTCCTTGGACTGGTAAGATACGTCTGCTTTTTCCTACTCATGATTATACTCGTCCTTGGACTGGTAAGATACGCTAGCTTTTTCCTACTCATGATTATACTCGTCCTTGGACTGGTAAGATACGCTAGCTTTTTCTACTCATGATTATACTCGTCCTTGGACTGGTAAGATACGCTAGCTGGTACGATACGCTAACTTTTTCCTACTCATAATTATACTCGTCCTTGGACTGGTAAGATACGTCTGCTTTTTCCTACTCATGATTATACTCGTCCTTGGACTGGTAAGATACGCTAGCTTTTCCTACTCATGATTATACTCGTCCTTGGACTGGTAAGATACGCTAACTTTTTCCTACTCATTATTATACTCGTCCTTGGACTGGTAAGATACGCTAGCTTTTTCTACTCATGATTATACTCGTCCTTGGACTGGTAAGATACGCTAGCTTTTTCCTACTAATGATTATACTCGTCCTTGGACTGGTAAGATACGCTAGCTTTTTCCTACTCATGATTATACTCGTCCTTGGACTGGTAAGATACGCTAGCTTTTTCCTACTAATGATTATACTCGTCCTTGGACTGGTAAGATACGCTAGCTTTTCCTACTAATGATTATACTCGTCCTTGGACTGGTAAGATACGTCTGCTTTTTCCTACTCATGATTATACTCTTCCTTAGACTGGTAAGATACGCTAGCTTTTTCTACTCATGATTATACTCATCCTTGGACTGGTAAGATACGTCAGCTTTTTCCTACTCATGATTATACTCGTCCTTGGACTGGTAAGATACGTCTGCTTTTTCCTACTCATGATTATACTCGTCCTTGGACTGGTAAGATACGCTAACTTTTTCCTACTCATGATTATACTCGTCCTTGGACTGGTAAGATACGCTAACTTTTTCCTACTCATTATTATACTCTTCCTTGGACTGGTAAGATTCGCTCTACGCCTCCCTTCTTATAAAGAACTGATACTTATGAATTCATTCGAGATCAAGCGTCTTAAGCCTCTTAAAGAATGTTTAACGGCCACATTTGTATCAAAGTTTACTATTGAAAATTCATAAGATCATCAAAGTGACCATTCCACGAATAAAGTTTGTTATTTTATCGACTTTATTTAATCGAAATTATCTCAGTCATTTGTACCATGACGTCATTATCTCACCAACTTTAATCTATCAAACTATCAAATTTACAGCTCATCTTCAGAAAACACGGCTGGACTAAAGTGACCTTCAAGTTCCCGCGATACAGAGTTCTTGCCAAGCGGTTTAACTTTGATGATTATGCGTCCAAGGGCTCAACTGTTCATCCCGCAAAGAAATACCACGTCAACGCCTCGGTCATGCAGGCTATCACTCAAGGCCCAGGACCACAAGGCGGCGCGGGCGGCGCAGAGACTCAGGCTAATACCGGTGAGTACTGGGTACGAGTCAATATGTACGCATGCGTTTATGGAATAAATGCTCGATCCAGAACATAAACCGGGACGAGCTGAGTGAAAGGTATTGTATCTTGTATTCGGGTGGAGAGAAAAATATGTAGATGCGATGGGTTTCTAATACCATTTGAATATCTCGTAACACTTTTCTTAAAACAGGCGTCATGGAGGTGAAGAGCGATGAATTCTGGGATTACGATCAGCAAGTCGACATGGAGGGTTTTACCGTCGGTGAATTCTACTCTCAGCTCTCCAAGCAGTCACGTGATGTCACCGCCGCCATTTCCCGCCAGAAGGACCAGGCCAAGCAGCTCTACCAGAAGATCAACCAGCAGACCGAGGGGCTCAAAGGATTATGGATCGCCAAGCTTAACCTGCGAGGACGCTCCTCTATGGCAACGCCAGAAGACCTGCGAGCTTACGAAGCAAAGAAGGACGAGGTGAGAACGCGCGAACTGCTTGTTTAAAGCGACTCAGACAGCCTTTTTGTTTGCGTTGTCTATTGTTTACGTTTGCGGCATTTATGGATAACTACAGAATAACTATTCGGAAACATAGATTTTGAATCGGCAAAATTACCAAACTCAGTCGTTAAAATGCCATAGGGATTTTGGATACGCTTCCGTTTTAAATGTTTCTTTACAGCTGCTAGGTTAACAAAATTGCGTCTGACCCCTTTAAAGACTCTGACCCCTTTCCGTTTTGTGTGACGAATCTTTCACTCCCCTGCAAAGAAAAAAATTGCAAAACAGATTTCAGTAGTAAATTAACACTGTAAAATTCAATTCATCCTGCAATAAAAACGGCTGAGCTCTACAACGTGAGAATAAAAAACGCGCGCACTTTCCATGGATTTTACTCCATATACCTTTCCTAACTGAAATCGTTATTTTGTTATTTAGCTTGAAGGAGAGCTCGAGCGCAGGAAAGACCTTGGATTCCACTTCCAGCAAATTCTACAACGCCAGAAAGCCATCTGGGAAAACGACGAGTCCGGACGGGAAGCCCACCAAGTGGCCTATCAATCAACACTACGGGAAGCCATTCGAGTGCTGAAAGCCTACTCTGAGAATCCCGCTCGTAACAGCGAGGAAATGATGAACCAGTTCAACGAGCAATTAGTGCACAAGTAAGTTTTTCGACTGGCTGCTCTTTCTTTACTTTTTAATTTCAGATTAATTTCCTCTTGTTCTGCCACGAAGAATGAATACAATTAAAAAGGGGATAAGAACCTAAACTATAAGAACGTTAAAGGCTAAAACTTTTCACTTTAAGTGTAAATTAATTAAAACATTAAATATAAAAAAGGGGGAAAAGGAGTGTATTTCTGTTCTCATCATTTATCATTTATCATTTTGTCACCCTAGCAAACCAAATAACATCCTAGTCTATCTATTTAAAAAATGCTACAATCTTCATAGGCTGATTTTGGGAGCAATTGCGATACATGCATAGTAGAAAGTCTAGGTACCTGAGAAAATGACGAATTCTTAATTGTTATCACCTCTCTCGTAGGGTGGAGAGCCGCGTAGATGCTCTACTACAGCGATTAACAGTCGAAGTCACGAGTGAGTCTCAGCGGCGAGGAACCTGGGCACTACTAGGCGACGTTACTGGGGCGAGACTCTGCACCATAGAAGGAGAGATCCTGGGACGAGAGAAGCTGCTGAACGCTGAGAACACGACAGATCTCATAACACAGGACCCCCACACTGGACTTTTGATGCCTAACCCTGAAACCGCGAACATGCTTCTGTCAGATAACGTCACCAATGTCCCTGTCCCTCCTTACTTTTTCGTGCATCCCAACACGGGACGGGTAATGCCCATTGAAGGTAAAACACTGTTTTAATTTTGATTCTGAACTCTATTCCTTTTTTTGGGTTATTTTTGCCATCCCAACACGGGACGGGTAATGCCCATTGAAGGTAAAACACTGTTTTAATTTTGATTCTGAATTCTATTCCTTTTTTTGGGTTATTTTTGCCACTCATATACATCTATTGATACAGTGTACCATGTTTCGATCAATCTTGAAAGCACGAATTTACTCCCCAATTAGTTAGTGTAATAAGTTATTTTCTCGATCAATAAAAACAACTTTATCAGGTTGTTTAATCAATACAACTATTTGTCATAATGAGACTTGGGGTGGTTTTACCGTTGTCTATGTCTTTTATAGACATCGAAAATTCTGCGAAACCATCTTTGATTATTATCAAATACTATTTTCTTTGCTTTAGCAATAGAATGTTATTGTTGTATGATGATTAAGTTTCACAGTAATTCAAATAGAATTAGCTCGTTACTGAGTTATACGTCTTATTTGCATTCATATTTTGCGCAAAAAAGATCCGTCACAGACTGTCACACTAAGAAAATCACGGTAGTGAATAATTTATCACGTGGATGCCCTGCTCTGACTACATTCAACCCATCTGTTGTCGTTTCCAGGTAACGTGTCGTACGACCCACTCTCCGCGCGTCTGCTATTCACCGCTGACTGCACGAATGCGGACGCGGCCAGTTCAGCCGAGGCGCTGATCCCGTATGTACCCTATCCTACCAACCCCGAGACTGGGGTTCCTACCAAAACCAATCTGACTCCTGTTGAGAGGAGAAGTGACATGAGATTGGGCGGCAAGATGCTGTGTGGAAAGACCGGGCTTCCTGTGCCTATCCTTGGCATGACCATACATCCGGATGGTAGGTTTTCACGCGTGTTTTACTTAAAGGGGCGGCGAAACTTGTTTTTCGTGGGCCGCGGTTTACTCAACAACCCCACCAAGCTAGCCTGAAGAATCCCACATGAATATGTATGGTACTCTTGGTCATTCGCATGAAATTTAAAACAGTTTAAAAGAATTATAGACGTAAACTTAAAACTCTTAAAACTAGCATATAGCCTATTTGCTACTTGATGAGCAACTTATTTATCTATAGGACACAGTATTATCATCATTTATAATCTGTGACATAAGATTAAAGACTAAAGATTAAAGACCAGTAAGGGAAAAGGATAACTCTCTGCTTGAGACCACTGTCGTTGATAGTGCTTTTAATTACGTCTAACAGTCAAAAACTTCCCACGCCTGTGTGCTACCCTGATTGTCGGTGCCTAGGTGCGTCACTTATCACTTTTAAGCCGCTTATCGACTTTCCTTCGTCGTGCTATGGCGGTGGAATTTCCACTTGCACAAAGACTACTGTTGTACCTCATCCCAATAGCTAGGATAATTGTATCCACTTGATAATCCTAACATGTTTGTATCCTAGGCAACGCGTTCCCCATCGGCGGCACCCACTCCGACCCTGTGACAGGCTTACCGGTTGCCATAGAGATAGGCAGTATGATGCTGGACCCCAACACAGGGAACCCAGTCCCCATCGTATCCGTTACCATCGATCCACGTAGCGGTGACGTCATCCCCCTGGGGGGTACCGCTGGGGACTCGGAACGCGGGGACGAAGTGCCTGTCCTCATCGGTGATAGCTTTACGGAGCCGTTGTCGTCAAGGCCACTCAAGGTCACTAGTGCCAGGCTTATTGACGATGGAGAAGAGCGGGAGTTGGAACCGATAGGTTTGTTATATGTATACTACGCGCGTAATATAAGAACAAAATATCAACTGGATTTTTTTAAACGTGCATCATACTATGATAAGCATCTTTTCAACAAATACCCAACTGTCGCCTTATTTTCAAATCTACTTTCAGGGGGCGGTTACCAGCACGTACTTGATGTAGCTGAGCTGTACTACGAGTTCCGTGTGATTGATGCTGTTCGCGCACTCAAAAAAGCCATCACGGGTCCCAATCCAAGCAGCGGGAGACACGAGATGAGTCTCCTTGAGACTGCGGAGAAGGATCTGACGAGGTCTAGAAATAAGGTAAGTCCATATCACCCCATCCCAATATTAACGAATATGATCTTCCGTTGACGTAATATCCTTTCTCCTGCCCCCATAGATTAAACAGCAACTTCAATCCCTGATATTATTTTCTTCCCCCTTCCCACATAAGTGATGTCACATGTAACTCCCTGCAAACTCTGACATTATCTCCTTCCCCTCCCCTCATAGGTGATGTCACAGCTCCCTGCGACCCCTGACATTATTTCCTTTCCCCTCCCCATAATTGACGACACAGCACTTTCGATTCCTCGCATTATTTTCTTTACCTTTTCCTCATAAGTGATGTCACAGCTCTCTACCACCCCTGACATTATTTCCTTTTCCCTCCCCCCATAAGTGATGTCGCAGCCCCATGTGACCCCTGAAATTCTTTTCTTTCCTCTCTCCCATAGGTGATGACACAGCTCCTGCGGTCCTTGCATGACGTCATGCGACGCGAGGAACGTGCGGCACTTTTACTTGAGAGCGGCGGGAGCCCCGGCATGTACGAATTCTCCGCCACCGGGCAATTACTCCCTATTCTGGTCGGTACGACTATCCTCGACCCGTCTGGCACCGCCCTAGAGGTTCCCATCCTGGGCATCGATAAAGATCGCGACACCGATACAATTATCCCCTTGGCTGGCTCCATGGAAGACCCGACCGGGGATGGACTTGTTCCGATTATGGTCGGCGAGAGAGCGGTGGACCCGGTCACTGAGGAGATGTCTACGATTTGTGGAGTGCGGCTTAATAGGGAGTTTGGGGTTGTAGAGCCTGTCACTTTGTCATCCAGTACACACACTAAGCGAAGGCCAATGCCTGGATCGGTAAGCGATTTACTAAGGACCTTAAGTGCAATCAATAGTACACACACTTAACGTACGATCGATGGTAAACACACTTGGTTAAGACCTTACCTTGATCGGTAAGCGAGATAGTAAGTACGACAGTACAATTAACGAAGACCTGTGCCTTGATGAGTAAGCGATGTACTAGGGACTTTAGGACATTACACCAGCGATACATCAATACACCGACAGTACACCAAAGCCCCAACGACCCCTCCCATAGATTCGCCCTGTTTGAACATCGATGCGTAAATACAAACATGACACCCTACCCTTGAATACCCTCAGGTTGCCCTATTGGAGGAGGAGCTGGCCGGACGCCGAAGTTTCTGGAGGCGGCAGCGTCACCGTGAGGAGGAGCTGAGCACGACGGAGGGATCCGTGTACCAGCAGCTGATGGAAGACGAGTACCTCTCCGCCGCCAAGGTCCACGAACAGCTCGAGGGCATCAAGGAAGGTATGGCTAAAAATTCAAGCTGTAGAAAAAAAAACTAGGTAGTTTGAATAGGCGTGATGAAATAAGAGAGATAGATTAAACAGTTTTAGTGTTAGGTTTAAAGCCTCTTTTGCTCCAACGAAGGACTCTAATACTTCAAACTTTAGCGAAACGACTCTGCTGCCAGAGACATGAAATATACCACTTAAACCTTCCTCCATCAAGGAAGGTTATCTTACCACTTGCTCTTTTAGAAGGACACTATTCTGTTAGCGATATCCCGAAGTGCTGACATGACCGGAATTGGGAATTGGAAAACTTAAAGTGAACTAGACAAAGAAGGTGGACAACTTTCAAAACGTTACCAACCAAATATATATATATATATATATATATATATATATATATATATATATATATATATATATATATATATATATATATATCTTATTCGTTCGTATGAGCGTTCTCAGAGTGTTTGGATAGGATGGTGCGAAAGATACATATCGCGGGACTGACTGACTGATTTTCGTTACTGAATGTGATTGGTTTGCGTTATACATTGAGGAATTTGGTTTACAAATTCCTCAATGACAGAACGATTTTTTCCCCGGCAGAGACCGCTGCTCTTGCTGACGCGGCTCACCGTGAAGTTCAGCGACGTAACGATGCTTCCATGGACCACGCGGCAGCACTTCCGGCGGATGTTGTCGCCGTTCTAACGCTCTTTGATGCAGACGAGCGCGCGCATGAAGAGCTCCACAACACCGCTCACCAGAAGTTCACAGACGCCATCACAAGATTTTTCGACAAGCTACAGGCGGAGGAAACAAAGTACAACAACCGAATGGAGGAACTGCAGGTAAATACGGGTACCCTGTTGTAGTGTTTGAGTACTACGTAGTGGTGTGTGGGTAGCCTGTGATAGCAGGGGTTTTGTAACATGTGGTAGTGTTTGGTACCCTGTGGTAGTGTGTTGGTAAATGTGATTAATTGTGTGTGGGTTCCCTGGGTTAATATGTGATGACCCCAATGTAGTGTAAAGGAACCCATGTGGTTGTGTGTTGGTACCCCGTAGTAGATCTGCAGATATAATTTGTTATTCCTGGACAAGGATGATTGAAATTTTTCAGAAGAATAATCCCCCAGGCTCTTTGCCTGCCTTTTCCTTGGCCAACAAAAGAGCCACAAGGGGGGTAGAGCCCCTTAAGGTCTTAGAAACAACGTAGAGCCCCTTAAGGTCTTAGTGACTACGTTATGCTGAAACGCGTGATGCGGATTCCTGAACTTTACTGTGGACAGCCCCTAAAATTTTCCCTCTTTTTTCCCAGGGTGCATTGAATCCAGAGGCCGAGGGCGCGGTCACCGAGCGCTTCCACCAGGCAAAGGCCCGTCTACGAGCCGAACTCCAAGACCAGCTACAGAGCCGCTCCGAACAGTTAGACGAGAGCCACTCGTCCCTCGAGTACATCCGACACAAGGCCGAGATCTCATCGATTGAGGCTAAGGTAAGACCTCGTAGAAACAGTGGTTGATCTCTATGAATTCTACACGCTTATCGGTGGAGAACATTAAGTAAACCATTTTTGAGTAATTTTAAATTTGAAATAAATGTATATCCTGATAGCCAATGACAGATAGAGCTGACAAGCAAATTTGTGAATTCTGATGCCAGTCACTCTGCACCTTATGTTTTTTATATTAACTACACAGCTATCTTACCCATGTATGATCGCCGATTGTGCTGACAATCGAAGCTAAGAATCCTATTGTTTTATATGTAAACTTTTGTTTTTGTCTTTAATATTTAGAACTCCCATCATTTTGAAAAATATAACTTACCTAGCATTGTTTGATATCGTAGAAATATAATCGAGTCGATTTTATTGTAGGGTGGATTAAATTTCAGCATGATTCAAATGGATTTAGCTCACATGCATGTGGTATTCATAGCCTACAAAACCACGCGTCACGCAAATCGGTTAGACTGGCTTTAATCTTATCATCTTGTCAATTCTAGATTGTGCTGACTGGCGGAGCTGTGCTGGCAGGAGATTACGAGGTCTCTCTTCTCGGTGTCTATGGCGACGATATTCCTTTACCCGAATCCAACCGTGAGTTGGTTCCACTCCTCCAGAAACTCATCCGCTTGCTTCAAGAGGGCGGTCCTGTTATGCTAAATTCCGCTGGCCAGGTGGTTTCTGCAGCTGGTGGCTCATATTCGGTTGTCGGCGGTGGTGGAGGAGGCATGGTCACACATTACGTGTCTGGTGCGACCGCTGACCGCGCTGCTACTGGTTCAGGGATAACAGGCGCAACGGCTAGTGGTGAGTAATAAATTTGTACTGTTCTCTTTGTGTGGCCGTTGATCTAAACGACCACCTGGAAACTCCAAAGAGACTTCCGTCTCTCACAATTACGGATTGTTTGGCAGACCGTGGCCCACGGAAAAATCACAGACACAGCCCCTTTAACAACTTAGCTTTCTTCGTAGGGGCCCATTGTTTAATCTTATCTCCTCATTTCCATATTTTAATACCTCTTTTACATTTTCGAGAATCAGTGCTAGATCAAACTCAACTGGGCGATTTTTATTGGTTGAGACAGTTTCTCTTTCTAGAGTGGGATTCGAAGATTTTATAAATTCACTGAAGCCCATTTTCAAAGAAACGAAACATTGCAGCAAAAGGTCAATGAAAAAGCATACAAAAGAAACCACACGAACAAAAAACATGCATACAAATGAGGGAAAGCATCACTTATCGCTCTTCAACTCCCAAACAAATATCTGTTATATCTTAGGGGAACGTATTCCGATACCCTAGCCATAACAAAAACGTTTTTATTTTCAAACTCAAAACTCCCGGGTATTTCTTCTCCAGCAAAACCCTCACCTGTCATTCTAGCATCTGTGGGCGGGGCTGTCATTCACGAAAAGGGACAGCAGTCGGCCGCGGTAACCAAGCCTCCTGCTCAAACTGCTGGCCTACAGCGCCACGAGAGCGCGGGCTTCAACGCGGCCGACATCTTGTCTAACCTTGACGTGACCCAGATGGGTGAGAAGTACAGCGAGGAGAGCGTGACCATCACTGGACTAGCGGCATCTGGAGTCCTAACGGAAGAGAAGAGGAAGGAGATTCAGAAGAGCCTGCTAGAGAAGCACACTTTGGAATGCGCGCAGCTCGAAAACGAGTTGAGGACGAACGAGATTAATGCTATCTCCGAGGTACTCAATGAGTTCGAGCAAAAGAAGGGAGAGGCACTGAGGCAGCTGCAGGCAGAACTGAAGGACAAACTAAAGAACGCGAAGTCTGAGGAGGAGAAAGAGGTGAGATGGAGTAACACGATAGCGTGACATTACACGTAGAGGGCGTGGCATTACACGTAGAGGGCGTGATATTACATGTAGAGGGCGTGACATAACACGGTAGAGGGCGTGACATTACACGTGGAGGACGTGAAATTACACATAGAGGGCGTGACATTACACATAGAGGGCGTGACATTACACGTAGAGGGCGTGGCATTACACGTAGAGGGCGTGAAATATCACGTAGAGGGTGTGACATTACACGTAGAGGGCGTGATATTACATGTAGAGGGCGTGACATAACACGTAGAGGGCGCAAAATAACAGGAGAGGGTGTGACATTACACTTGGAGGACGTGACATTACACGTAGAGGGCGTAACATTACACGTAGAGGGCGTAACATTACTCGTAGGGAGCGTGACATTACACGAAGAGGGCGTGACATAACACGTTGGGAGCGTGACATTACACGTAGAGGGCGTGGCAAACACGTTCACGGCGTTACTAAACACGAGCATGTCTAACGTTTGTAAGAAAGCATAACGTTTTCTCTTTCTCGTGTTACCCAGCATATAATGTATTACTTGACATCTGATTTCGCTTTCTAAGAACTGTTTAGACGCACTTCCCAAATGTGGAATGTTGTTATTAACACCAACTTGCACTGCAGGCTTTAATAATGGAGTATGGTCAGAAGATGACGAAAGTACAAGACGAGATCGAGCAGCAAAAACAGAAAAAACTTCGTGACGTCCGGAAGAGGCTACGCGCCGAGAGACTGCGACGAAAGAAAGAGTTACACTCGTAAGTCTCCTTTCAGTGCAATAAATGTTCAAAGATATTCGGGGGCTGAAAGAGAAACCCAAAAAGTTTATTTGCCTGGCTCTGCCTGCAGTTCTCCAAATTTTTATGTGGACAAGATCACTAATTAGGCGTTATCTCTTTCATATTTTTTAATATCATATATTTTATAAGTCGGGTGTTATAGGCGGCCCGACTTGAGTTTTACGTTTTTTTTTTGCGTTGTGGGTTGCCTGTGTTATGAGGCTAGGTAGCCCATGCATAGTGTGAAACGTGCTTCCTGAGCACCTCGCTTCAATCTTCAATCACGTCCCTTGTGGAAGGTGAGGCGGGAATTTACTTTCACAAAAAAATGTCACGTGGTGTATTTGGTCCAATGTGAGAATTTCAATGATTGTGACCGACTTTTCTTTAATTTATGTTTGTTCATCCCGTGCACCTGCATCAGCTCATACGACACAACTAATATTCCTTAGAGCTTGCTTGTCCAGAGTCGTTAGAGTCGTCTCTAATGCTTTATATCAGCACAATATAGTCTATAGATCATAACCTAACCACATTTCCCATTCTGCTTATTTCCAGTCGCCACGCTGCTGAGGCCCGTGCAGCAGGGATCAGTGACGTCATTGATCTTGATATCCCGGATGAAGACGAACTTGAACGAGATCTTCTCTTGCTTGAGAAACAACAGGAAAAGCTACTTGCTGAACTGGCCAAGGTACACCCATATACGATTCACTTTGAGCGGCAATCGCACCATTTCACTTTTGGAGGGCCGACGGAAAACTTTACTGACAAGAGTCATTACATTTGACATCATTTGCATCGTTTGCATTGAATACGGGTCATGGATAACACGACGTTTGAACTTAGCCTCAAAAAGGTCAATTACGCCACCATTTTACGCTCCTGCCAAATACCTTCTTACACATAGTATCTTTTCCGTCGGCGATTTCCAAGCAAGTAACAGAAATACTTTCAATCAGATATCATTCATAAAGTATCAGACTTCAATCGTAGATGGTTATTTTGAAGCGTAAACAGACCGTAGTAAACAATAACAAAGTTTTGGTTGATCTAAGTTCTTTAATTACTCCCGATGGTTGTCTTTTGATAGGCGTACGCTGAGGACAGTTACCGTGAGCGAGAAGAGATTGAAACCGGTCGTCGCGCTGCGTTTGATAAGGAGATGGAAGAAAGGCTTAAAGGGCTTAGACTTGGCGGGGTCAAGGACGAAGACATTGACAGTGCTATTGAGGAAGTCAAAGAGGTATGTTTGACGTGATTCACCCATTTCCAGCCCCTCGGCATTCAAACATCCCAGTCTCCTGATAATAAGATTTAGCTCGTAATTTCCTTTGGGCCATGGTACCCAATAGCTCGCCATTACAGGTGAGAAAGAAGCTATCAATTTAATGAGTTTTCAGTGGGCAACTGTTAATCCGCCATTGGGTGAGATAAGTTAAAGAAGTACCGTTATAAGTTTCCCGTAGGCCACAGTTAACTCAATAATCCGCCACTAGAAGAGAGACTAAAGCTATCATTTAAAGGGTTGGTGTCCTGAGTTATCGGCCACGGTGTGTACTCAACAACCAGTCATGAGAGGAGAGAACGGGACTATAAATTAAAGGGCCTATATCATGAGGTTTCCGTGGGTCACGGTTTACTCAATAATCCGCATTTAGAGGAGAGACGGAAGCAAACCTTAAGAGCCCAACATGACTTTTCATGGTCCTCTTGCGCATCCCAGTGAAGGATCTAGGGGGAAGAAGGCGAATGAATGTCTGTGGGTTGAGAACCACAAATTAACTTTCCGTCATTTTTTGGGCCCGCCCCTTCGAAAGATCCTGGAGTAGCCCGTGCTCCCGCTTGATGATACTGGAAACAATCTTAGAGTTTCACTCCTTAGCATTGCTCACCTGAAAACTCCATGCGCAAACTAGATGCGCAATGTATGATACAGTCTCTTTAAGTGTTTTTCACTACGTAACATGTTCTCATTATCGTTTAGCTCCACTCGAGAACTAACACGCGTAGAGATAACCTGAAAGAAAAGATGCGAGAGCGCAAGGAACGCAAGCGTGGACGCAAGTCAACCGCTGACCTAGAGGCAGAGCTAAAGACTGTAGAGCCTGGGTCGGCTGAAGAGGCCGAGATCTTAGCGGCTTTGGAAGAGACTGAAAACGCTGATCGACTCCGCGAAGAGCAGGTGAGAATATGATGCCTTTTAGAAGGATTATTTTACCGTGGATTGTGTTGCCAAATCAAGATGGTATTGACAATTTCCTCCTTTAAGGTGTCTCTATAACTTTTTTGTGGTTAATCGCTGAGATACGAACTACAAAAAACAAATTGTTTAAGTAGTAGAGGCCTGCCTTCCTTGGTACTAAACTACAATCTCTTTCCTGAAACTAAATCTTCTTGAGATTTAACTATCCGTATTCTCCACCACTTCCTAGGCCCTCCTGGCCGCGGTTTCCGCAGTAGACGAGGAAATTGAGTCAAACACTCGACGAAGGCTCGTTGTTGACATGATGCAGAAAGGAAAGCTCTCTGAAACCGACCAGCAGGCCATCCTCGACAAGTTCATGGTGGAAGCCGAGGAGCAGAGAGAGCGTTTTAAGAACTCGCACATACGCAGTGAAGCGGTGCTGGCCGCAAAGCTTGCGGCGAGAAAGAGACTGAGGGCCGAGATGGCGAAGGAGAAGGCTATGAAAAATGAGCTGAAGGAGATGGGCAAGAAACAGGTAAGTTTTCCATCTGATAAAGTTTTTTATTATTAACATGACTCCGATTAGGACTGTCTGCCCTGATGTCTGCCCTGAAGAAGTCTTGTTAAAGACGAAAATTTGGCAGAGTCGATTTCCAGTTTTTGGTGTATTGTATTCATTGTTCTGGTACGAGATCGCGACAGTTTGGGCTTTTTGATTCTATTCATATTGAAATAATGATGTAATTAGACTATCCAAATCATGATTTTGATCAAGATGATGTTGATAAAGACGATTTTTATCACCATGACAACGATAATATTTTCCCTTCATGTTAAGGCCGAGCTAACAGGAGACCAGAGCGCTGCTGAGGTTCTCCAGGCGGCCGAGGAGGAGGTCGACGCCGAAGTCTCCGCCGCTATGACCACCATCATGGAGGACCAGATCCAGCGGCAGGCAGAGCTGGAGATGAAACACAGGGAGGAGCTGGTCGAGATTGAGAAAGCGATGGCAGAGGAGAAAGCCAAAAATAGCAAAGTAATAGAGCAACAGATCGACGAACAGAAGAAAAAGGTAAGAGAAGCGGCTAGGGCTGAGTGGGTTACGTTTGAAAGTGCCCTCAAAAGTTAAGTAATCTGTGATAAAGCATTGACGAACAAAAAAGGAAAGACGGAGGGAAGGCTTAGCTTTACTTTTGTTTCAAGGGGAGTTTAGGGCAGCGTAATAGGGGCAAACAGGTTTATATGTCTGACTTAAAGTGATAGCATTGTCGAATTGAAGACAACTGAAAGACGTGAAAGGGTTTTGGGTTAAGCGGGTATATTTTAAAGGGGCGGCGAACACGAGTGTAAAAGGAAACAGGTTTATATACATAAGAATAGTTTGGTGAGATTTGATCGAGATTTGTAGAACAGAAGACAACGGTAAGACGATTAATCTGCGGCTGCGTACGGCTTGCGTACTGTAGTGTTGTAATGCGCGCAAATTACGCAAATCATGGTGGTTTGCGGCTAGAGTAAACAACAAAAGTGTAATGCGAAAGATATCTTAATGTTGAGATACTTGTCAGGTGACGATTAGTCACAGTAAAACGGGATTGATTGCTAGAAGGAAAGCACCAATTCCCACATCCAAAATATTATAAAAAAATTGATTTATTCGTGCTGAATGCTAAAAGACACTATGCGACACTAGTTGGCAATGGCAATGATTGTTTGTGTTATATTTTAGATTCTAGAAGAAAAGGAAAGAAAATTCCGCAAGGAAATGGAGCTACAGGAAGGTAACCTATCGCAAGAGCAGGCCGATCTTCTTCTTGACCAGCACAAACAGGAAATGGAGCTCATGGAACGCAATTTAGATGCGGAGAAAATGCGCCAGAATGCGGCGCTAGAAGAGAAGATAGCGGAACGGAAGAGGCGTAAGACTGCAGCTCTGGCGGCAAAACATAACGTGCAGATGGACAAGGAGTTGATGAAGCAACAAGACGAGAGACAGCAGTTACAGGAAGACAAGGTATACAGGGGGGCACACAACCACACTCATGAGAAGGAGGTGGCGAGGGAATGACCTTTGCACACTTTGTACACATTAGGGGAGGGGAAGGTGGACAGCATAAGAATAAGAAGGTAAATAGGGTTGGGTGAGATAAGTTAGCAACGCCAAAATAACGCTTTCGTGCAAAATCAAGTTGTATATGTACATCATTAATTTCCATCGGCTTATTGAAGTTACTAAGATTCTTTCAACACAATCGTTGAGAAATTATTGGGCTTCAATCGTGACTGGCTATTTAAAGTTCCCTCCAAAACGGAGCGCTGTATTTTCAAAATGGGAGCAATAACAAAGAAGTGAATGATTGGTATATTTCACGATGGTTTGTATGATTTCTTTTGCACCTCACAAATGCGTTTCTTCTAGAATTCAGACCTTGAAAGAGACTGCGTGAAGTCTCAATGTTGTTTCGTGAGTATTATTATCAAACAGCTTCTAATGTGATGCTTCTGTACAGCTCCGCGAGGCGCAGCAGCGTGCCTTAGTGGACAAGGTGCAAGGGATGGATAGCGAGCGTGCCGGGAACACTATATACCAGGTGCTGCAGCAGAGGCACATGCAGGAGCGGGTACAGATGGAGGAGAGGTTCGCCCGCGAGGTGAAAGCGGCTAAAGCTGAGGCGCGTGCGCAGGCCGCAGAGGGTCGACAGGCGGAACGAGAGGAGCTCACTGCTGAGCAAGAACAAGTGAGAAATTATGTGCATTATTTAGTATAAATTATTTTGTTACAATGCGACGCGCGCTATCGTGGCCACCACAAGTGAGAAATTATGTGCATTATTTAGTATAAATTATTTTCCGTGATGCTCGCCCCCTAAATGACTGACTTTCTTAAAGTTCTATCATGTTGGCCACCCTAACGCGCTCCGTACTATCGGTGTAGGTTGAGTTATTTCCTTTTCTGGCTAGAACATTATGTAGTTATAGCCAAAGTCGTTGTTGCGCGACCTCCCAGAATCGAAGATTCCTTTCTTCGTTTGGGAATAGCGCGTAGTCAATCAAACCAAACAATCAAAACCAGACAAACCGCCCCCAAAGGTTGTGTCTGACTACGTGCTATTCTCAAACGAAACAATGATTTTGGATTCGCCGGGTTCGCGCAACAACGAAGGGACTTTTTTGTGGGGTTTTATATTTCAAAAACCACCAGAATGCAATTTACTTGTACCTCCGATAGGTAGACGACATGGATTTTTTATATATATTTCATCCACGACAATTATGATGACCAGTTTTATCATCTTGTTCGGGACATCCTGCATCCTAAAGTTAAACAGTTGCAAGAGTCGTATCTAGTTCAAGGTTCGATTGAAGTGATCCTTGTAAAAAAATTAGCTGTGTTCTGCAGGAATTTATGGAGCTTGTCGCCAAGTCTGGTTCGTTCAGTACAGGAGAGATGGCTCAGCGCAAGGCAGAGCTCAAGCTCAAACACAAGGTAAAAAGGATATAGCCCGCTTTAGGCGGTTTTTTGTGTTATTATCGCGGAAAACCCTCTCCGTAGGCGGTACTTCGCCTTATTATCGCGGAAAACCCTCTCCGTTCGGTGAACGGACGCAGGGCAGGGGGGGAAGAAGAGAGAAGAGGGAAAGAACCCTCTTCTCTCTCCTTCCCCCCCTGCCTTGCGTCTGTCTTTGCGCTCGCCCCCAGGAACCACGCGGCTTATAATACAAGATGGCGCCCGAGTACACCGAGTACCGCCTGAAAGCAGGCTATAAAAAGGATTATTACCCCCATTAGTAAGATCTATTAGACACTTAGTTTTACTGCATGTCTTTCAACCCTAACTGTTTTTCTCTCAGAAACAACTGGCGGAATTTGACTCAGAAACCGAGAAGAAGTTTGCACTAGCGGAAATGGACGCTATGCCGTCACTAGAGGTTAAGCATGCGCATGCGCGTCTAGAACTGCGGGAGAAACAGCTGCAGGAGCTCGCGGGCACCATGAAGGACCTCACCACTGAAGAGGTGAAAAAAACGTTTTTTTCTTAAAGCGTATAATCGTGTCATTGATCGTATTGTTCTCTTAGGAGCTGATAATCATGTCGTAATGTTCTTGGGTTGTTTTCGTAGGAGCCTCGTAATGATCTCTTGTTCACATATTGTTTTCGTAGGAGCGTCCGAATGTTCTCGTGTTGTATTCGTAGGAACTGATAATCTCGTTGTTATGTTCTCGCGTTGTTTAAATGGGGCGTCGTAAATTTCTCGTACTGTTCTCGCGTTGTTTTCGTTGGAAGTCTGATTAGCGTCGTCGTTATGTTCTCGTATGTTTTCGTAACGTACTCCTGTCGTTTTCGTAGGAGTTAATCGCTTCGTACGCCGAGGATGCCGAGCGTGCTGCGGAGGCCGCTAAGGAATACCGCGAGCGTACGATGTTTGAGATAGCGGAGAAAATCAACTCCATCAAGGAACAGAGACGGCAACAAACCGAGGCGCAAAAGAAAAAGATGGATGAAGAAATCAGGTACGGGAATGCGTTTTTGCGCATATGTTTTATAAGCAAAATGCTTTTTAATAAAATGAAGGACAAAAACAGAAGCAAGATTTTGCCAACGTTAAGGACTTTATTGATACATTTATGATAAGTATAAATAATTTTTTAATAAGCATAAATGTTTATGATAAGCAAAATACACAGTTCGTAATCTTTTCTATCAACGCGTAAAACTATTTTTGTCGCTGTTAAGGCTGAATTAGACAGCGGGATTTAGGCTGTAAATCAGCTTACTACTCCGCTACTCGATACGACTTTCGACTACAAAAGTCGTAGTTTGTAATTCAGGGCTAAGACATGTCGTAGGCAGGTCGCATACGACTAAAACGTGCTGTCTAATTCAGCCTTTAGGCGAATCGCCTGTTCATTGCTGTTTCTAAGCGACTAACTTATTTACTACGTAAGGCGACTTACTTGTTTAAAGCCGCATTGTCACCAGTTTACTTTCGGTGGTCCGACGGAAACCTCAACCGTTAAAAGACAAAAGAATCTATCAAAATCCGAAATATTAAATAGGACATCCGCTCTAAATTATCAATCACATCCTCAAAGAAACTTTCAATAAACACACTGCTTTCGATATTTTGAAATATTTTTCGCGTTTTTCCGTTAAAAATCATCGGGGATTGTTACGTAATCGACCGGAAGTAAACTGGTGACAATGCAGCTTTAATACCGTTGCTATGCTACTTCCTTGTTTAATACCGTTGCTAGGCTACTTATATGTTTACTACCGTTGCCAGGCGACTGGAAGCAGAGCTTGAGGAGGAACGGAGCCGTGAGGAACTGAGGCTAGCGGAACGTGAGACGGAACGCGTCGCCAAGAAAATGAAAAAGCTACAAGAGGAAGAGGCTGCCAGACAACTGAATGCGGCCCAGAGAGGGATGAGCGAGCAGGAGAGGGAGGTTGGTAGCCATCATTAGGCACTCGAAACTTTCTGGATGTAGGTGGATGTACGATGCGGGTATACAGTGGTTTGACAAAAGGTTGTCGTCAACCGGCTTTGCGACTACGCGACAAGTCTGCATGTAAACATGGGTAAAAACCACTGAAGCGCCTAGCTGCATACTGTATATAAGTCACCGCATAACTTTAGACTTAGACGCGGCTATTATATGCAGCTAGGCGCTTCAGTGTTTTTTACCCATGATTACATGCGGGCTTGTCGCTCAGTCGCAAAGCCGGTTGACGACATCCTTTTTGTCAAACGACTTTTATACTCTAGTACCTTGTTGCGATTTGTGTTTTCTATTGTTCAAAGATTTCTACATGCTAAACGGCCTTCCTGATTATGTCATTTAAACTTTAAATGTTTTTAAATTGTATTTTTTCGCTTTTTTATTGGCTTTAAAACGACCTAAAGTCTCTGCAAGACGCTGGCAATCAAGGAGTGCAAAACAAGCTTCAGTAATTCACTCTAATCAACAGCTTTTACAGTTCCGTAATATATGGATTTAGGCACTGGCTAGAAGCGGATCCAGCTCTATTACCATATTTTGATATGGGGTATCCTTGGACTGCTTAGGGGACCCCCTGAGGACTAGAGTGTCTAGACTAGAATTTCTTTTGAGAAGAGATCCATAATAGAAAAAAAAAGTAAATCATGTGTGTTTCACTTGTTGACAATCAGGGCATGAAATCTGAATTAGCTGAGAACTAATAAAAAAAATTTCCCCAATATTTTAGAAACTCCTCAAAGAGCACGATGAGAACATGGCGAAGTTTAGCGAGAATTTGAAGAAGGAACAGGAACGCACCAAAGCCGCCCTCCGCGAGCGCCTGGAGGCGAGAAGGAAGAAGAAGAAGGACGCAGCCATGAAAGAGATTACCAAGGCTGCGAAGGAGGAGAAGGAGGCGCTGGAACAGCAGCAGAGGGAGAAGCTGACTGCGGTGCAAAAGGAGGGAGCCTACCGCATGGCAGCCACCACCCCGTCCCGCCCTCGGACACCGCCTACTACAAAGGCGGGTGAACCGCAGAGAGGTGAGGTCAACCCTCTCGTTGATGCTTAAAGAGCCTTAATCAGCCTTAACTTTGTTTTTCTTTTTATTCAATGCTAGAAATAACCATCTTAAAACAAAATTGTATACTTAATTTACCAATTTTAATAGAGAATTATACAAATAAGGCGATGAAAATAGATGCTTTCCAGTTTTGCTAAAATGAAAATATGGCGCCTGGAAGCGACTATTTAAATACATACTTTTTACAAGTAAAATCCTTTACCGGTTTTGAAACCGCTATCGTGGCCATCTTGACAGCTAAGAGGAAGTTAGCAAATAAAAATAAGAGAAACACGCCAACCGATTTTCCTTAAATTCATTTGCCGCCTAGTGCGCTTCAGAATGCGACAAAATCCTCTCAGATTTCATATTCGTTTCAATCAAAACTGCGATTTCCGCGTCATGATTGGCTAGCTATCTTACAACAAAATTGGCGGCCACGGCAGCGCGCGTCTCACCATAAAAATAATTTGGCCTAAGAATTAATTGTTACTGAAGTATTTATTTTTTCCAATCACTGATTTACGGCAACCATTTTTGAATAAGGCTTAGATTATTTTTAATGCAATACAGTACATGTTGTACTATGAACTGTGATTATCACTGAGATCTTGATATCTTTTTGAGCAGATGCGCTCGGTCCAATCGACGGTGGAATGCAGGACGCATCTCCAGTCCTCGCAGCAGGCCTCCCAGACGGTGTGTCCGAGCAGGACTGGGTCAGCATGCTTCTTGGTTCTCCACTGTTCGAGCGCGTCAACGAGATAGAAGCTGCATTGCGTGGCAACATTGGCGAGGACGGCGTTGCCGGAGCAACTGGTGCTCGACCTTATATTGACATCAAAGACGCCCAATGGATGTGTGGTGGTGACCTCATCCCCGTGGACATCAATCAACTAAGTCCCGCGGATTTCGTCGTATACCGCTTCGGTGTCTTCGTCACCCAAATGCTGAAAAACGCCATGGGTGTACCGAAAGTGACGTTATTACTTGCGTCAAACCTGCCAGCCAATAACTACGAGCGAAACGCGTTCAGGAGCTCGTTTTTCTACGAGCATGCGCGCAAGATTCTGTTCGTGCGTCAGGAGCGGATGCACTCTGTGGGCGACTTTGTGGTGGTGATCGTGCACTGTCTCGCGCACATCGAGGTGGACGACTTGGTCGACGATAACAACCCGTTATTCCTCAGGCAGTTCTATAAGGTAAAGGGAGTGGCAACCTGTGATGAGATCAAGCCAATCAAGTGAAACCGGTTTAAGTCAATGGCAGGCGACTTGGTACATTTATATTCTCTATATTAGGGACTGTTCGATCAAGTAGATTAAGTCGTCGTTAAATCGTTAAGCAGGTTAAGCTGTCTCTGTTCCAATGATACAACTTCACGTTATACATTCACTTCTATACAATCAGTCGAATGTTAATCGAGTAGCGTACTTCAGTCATAAGACGTCATTTTAAGTTTTATAAGAATGTATTTTTAATTGTTTTTTTTCTATTTTTTTTTCGATTATCTTCCATAGCATGTCTTCAAATATAAGCTAGGATTTCAAATAAGCCTCCATTTCCCCTTTTCTGCTCTTTCTCCTGCTACGCATACGTGTTAAACCAACCAAACTTTCCCTTTCCAGGCGATCCGAATCTGCTGCCAAGACATGTTCTTCTCGCGATCTCGCACTACCCCAGCAGTGCAAGGCACGATGGCAGAACCCTTCGTACCATTCCCACTGGAGGGGGCCTTTAAGCAGGCGACAAACATGACCGAGCGCGTGAATGTAGTCGGGGAACTGGTGAACATCAAGGTGAAAGGACCAATGGAGGCAGACTTCTCGGTCCAGTCCATCACGGAAAGGCTCGCCAAGAAGAACGCATTCCTGACTCGAGCCAAACTCAAGGAGTACCTGGCCAGTGCGCGTGCGCCGGGTGACAAGGAGGAATTTACGATGAGAAGGTTGAGGGAGCTGAGAGGCGACAAGAACACGGAACAGCAAAGGTAAGATACCTTTAGGGGGTATTATAATAATGGTGTCACTCTTGTAGCTGACATAGTTTTGTAGCATGTCTTGTAGCTACAATAGAGATCGCCTATGTCATTTGCAATAGATTTTGTCACGTTTCCATGACCAAATTAAAGGTATCAATATTACATTTTACACATTTATGTGTTTTAATGTACTTGATCAACCTTTCACATTTTACATGAAGTAGATTTTGTTGACAATAATTACTTCAATACATTGTTCTTGATTTGCTAAAGATTTAATTGTGCTTTTTATTGATTACGTTAGTAATGCGCAGTTCGGAAACTACTCTTAAAGGAGCTGTGTCGTTACTTTACGCTAATGGATTTAAGAAGTTTTTCTTTGGGTCATTTTAGGGTTACAATTCTATGATTAGGTTATCCTAAGCTAGCTTTTGCTTTCTATAAGAGTGGATTGGCAAGAAGATCACGGTCAAAGAAAAACCTCACGGCTCAGAACTTTTAACATATTTAATTATGAACGAAGCTAGTCGGACCGTTATGATTTTGATTCAATTTTTCTTCAATGTCCTTTTTTCTTTTTCAGTACACAATCTCGAGCGCGTACCAAAGCGACCGTTCACTCACCAAAACAACTCCTAGAGCGACAAATCACCCGCTTGGAGAGCCGCATCGACACCATGAACGCCGAACTGACGCAGATTATGAAGTCGGAAGCGGACTTGAATCACACTCTGAGTGAGATGGATGCGGACGAAGAGGTGACGGACGAAAGGGTGGCCGCCATTAGGGAGCAGCTGAGGAGCGTGGAGGTCCAGAAGAATGGGGTGCTACTGAAGCTGGAGAGTCTGGAGGATGAGGTGGAAAGGAAGAAGAAGGAGCTTGCCTCGGTGAAGGCATAAAACTCGGTACCCATTATACTAAGACAAGGGACGATAACATAGCAAGCCTTGTTAACACTCAGCACGTATTATACGAAGACAATCGACGTTTCTGATATAACTTACGTTACATTCTGACACTCAAAGCCTTCTGCTGGGTATCTCTATATAATATCAAAAAACCCGGTACCCATTATATTAAGACAAGGGACGATAACATAGCAAGCCTTGTGAAGGGTTAACACTCAGCACGTATTATACGAAGACAATCGACGTTTCTGATATAACTTACGTTACATTCAGACACTCAAAGCCTTCTGCTGGGTATCTCTATATAATATCAAAACAAGCTACATTATTTACATATTAAGCTCAAGTTATGTGCACCAACTGCGCAAGCATTTCTGGGAAGAACTCTCTATGTCGGGTGACGCTATAAGCATTTCTGGGTAGAATTCACTATGTCGGATGAAACTATGAAATAGCTCGCCGACATTCTCTTCCTTTGACAACCGAACGAGGTGGTGCTAACAACACTGGCAGATATTGGCCCTGTAGAAAACCTAACGACATGTAGTTTATTTTATAGTATTTATTTTTATTCTAAATATAAGTTTTTCTATTTTTCAAGAAGCGAAAGAGTCAACATTCATTTACACTATTGATTGTATCACTTTAGTTGTATTGTTAATGTTTTTTTTAATTAAGAAAAATATTATGTGTGTCGTGATGGATGATTTAGTATACATCACTAACATTATCACGATCAAAGCGTAAATTAGTTAGCAAAAACAATAGAACAAAGCGTAAATTAGTTAGCAAAAACCATAGAACAGTGTCTCTTGATAAGTTATTTTTGATAGTTAAGACAATTGAGAATGCCTTATATTTTTTCTTGTATTTATGTAACGGTAATGGTTTCGTGACGAATAGATATTAATTCGCTGTGAATTGGGCAGATTTATAGATGAATCGATATCTTTTCGCCATTCCCAAAGGATTCAAATCGATGTTGTTTCGCCTGTCGTGCCGGGCAACACCGATAGCCGAAGCGACATTGTTTATCCATTGTTTTAGAAAGAGCACTTGTAAATAGTTGATTTCTTATTTATTGAACACACATAAATATTTTTGTACTTATAGATAACATGGATAATAAAGCATTATGGTATCATTGTTTTGTCATGTGACAAATCACATGAAGGCTATCTGCGTATAGGATACGCCATGGAAATGCAAGTCACCCAGTCAAAGTATAGAAAGTATAGAAATGGACCAAACGCAGCATTTATAGGAGGACCTGATAATATCGAGCAAATACATGTGATATATGTCGTGGAATGACACATACCGCATAAAGAAGAGTAGAGGATAAAACCATACGAATGGCTGAACGGAAAACTTTTTAAAGTCTTCTCCGGTGTTGTTTTTCCGATAGATTAACGTTGCCTTGGGAGCTGACCAGTTTTTTGATGATTGCTATATTTATAGTAATGATTGAAAGCACAACAAACACGATGAGTACGATGATGATAGAAATATCGTATATCAGGAAATATTTAGAAGACTTTAAAGTACATTCATTTAAAGGCTTCCCACTTATCAGTACTGCCGATGTAATCCAAGATACAGTGAACAGTGTTGCAACGCAATGTGAGAGCGGTGACAATCGCACTGTTGAAGAGACAGCCCTTAGTCGCCCTACCGATATGATGAGCAAAGTGACTGGAGACACACCCATGGCGGTATAAGTGATGAAACGATAAAGTTCACAAAGGTTTTCATTGTTAGGATCCCTTGAGCTCTGCGGATCAATGATACTATGGCAACAACCGGTATTGTGGCAAGCGATAGAAGGTCGGCAAGCGCCATGTTGCTAATGAAAAGGTGCATGTTTTTTTAGTACTCTCTTTGTTATCACCAGTAAGATGACGGCCAGGTTCAGAATCAAGCCGCATATAACCATGACAAAGTAGAACACCAACATTGTGATATCTTCCACAGAGATAAAAACTACAGGACGAATTTGTATAGTTCATTTTCAAAGATTCCCACCGGAGTCCTTTTAGGTCACATCAGCATTAATGGTGTGCCAACTGGATATTGTGAAAAGAATACTGAATTCTCAATCCATTCTATTTTTGTAGCTACTGCGCATGTGCGAGAAGCTGCTATGTCATCACGCAGAAAAAAAAAAGTAAGATTTACCGCGGGGTTTGATGAGAAAATTTGACCTCGGATACATTTTGGGATATGCTCGTTACGAAGCGCCAGCGTAGAATCACTTTATAAAGAAGAACATATCTAAATAATTAAAAGCTTTTGGGTTTTGTTAAACAATTTTTACATATTCGCTTTTACGGCAGCTTGGTTTGATAAACTCGAACGCGGCTGCATTCCATTCACATTCTGAGTTATGATCGTTCAAACTTTACGTCAAGTTATTGATTTATAAAGAGTTTGCAATACGTGCCGAAACACACGATCTCAAATAAACACGCTCTCATTTGGTATTTATAGTCCGGTCGCTTAGTGTTTCAATCTATACATAGCGGACAAAAGCACCAAACTTGGCATAAAGCCGAGAGGATGCTAATTAATATTGAGACCGGTGCCCACCGGTACCACTTGAGGATTTTGTGTAATAACGGAATAAAAATTTGAAAAAAGCGTCCATCACGGGCTCCATGTGGTGAAATTTAAAATATCTTGTATTTCCAAAACTAAGGCGAAATATCTGATTGTTTTTTTTTTTTTCGTAGGGGTAATATAACAGTATTTGTTAATATTTCAAGATAAAACTGTCGTCGGCTGCATTAAAATGATTTATTTAAGAGAAAACGTTTTCAAAGCTAGACCCAATCCCCCTCACGGTTATCCAAGATGGCGGCTTATATTGGCACTGTATATGCTGTAAGTACATCATAAAATTGCGTCTTGATTTTAAATTTATTTTTTCTAAATCTGCGATTAATCTCAATTATCTGGTATTTTGACGTTGGCTAAATAAAAAGAGGTAGAGATGAATTTAATAAGGGGGCTTGTAAGCGTCTGTCAACTAGACATCAAAGACCAATAAGATGCTTTAGATATGCCTCCTTAATCAAAGTTATTAGGTTGTGATTTTTTTCTTGAGAATATTAGAGGATTTGGATGTTCTGCAGAATAAACATCTGTAGAAACTCTTTGTTGCGCAAATAGCGCAAAATGGCACAGGAATTGTCACAAATTTGCGGTATTAATGCTCGAAAGCACTTTAAAAAAAGCTGAAAAGCAGAGGCACTACGAAAAAAACAGTGCTTATTGCTCCCTTCGTGTGCATCATAGTGATGAGGTTGAACGCATCGCATGCTTTTAACAGGATAGCAACCATCCTCCAACGAATCGCCGTACCAATAGAGGACTATTTTATTATCCCAAAAATGATTAGTGATGACCTCAGGGATGGAAAGGGGCCGTGGAGCATAAGAACAGGAAACGCCTCCAGGAAGCGAGAGAGGATGATAAAAAAGTATAGAGCTTTTGTCAGGCTTATAAAATATATTAACAGAATATATAAGTGGAGGCTGTTGAAAATGGTACGTTCCTTTTTCTGATGTCCGAGCTCCTCAATGTACATGAGACACGCTTGGGAGGTTTTTCTACTAAAGGACAGAGTTTTAGAGGCTTTTCCTAAAGTGCGGATCAGTGATCGCCGGACCGTTATTGTAATAAAACTGAAACAAACTGAAACAAACTGAAAGAGACTTTTCAGAATGATGCGCGTACGCTAGCATGTGCCCAGGGTCCGCGGGGATTTCTTTTCCAAACAAAGGATTTTTCCTTTCTCAGGGACGTTTTCTTCGAGGTGCCAAAGAAACGACGGTGCTATAAACAAGTGTTCAAAAACTCTAGTGTTGACGATACTAGCGAGGACACGTTTAGCCCAAAACCTGACGTAAGCCAGAGTTATTCTTTTATTTTAACGATCAGAAGGTTTTGAGCGCCATACCTGTAGACGCCAGCCACCGCTGCCGATCTATATTAGTTCGATATCCTTTTTTTTTTTGCAAAATGAAAATATAAATAATGGAATGCTATTAGCTAGGGTTTTCGGCTTCATACGACCGAGTGGTTGGAAGTCAAGGGCGTCTGCCGGTTCCCCCGCTTTGACCCATAACAAGCATGGGGTAGAGCGAGGCTCTCGCCTCGGAAACAATTGTGATACTTTGATTTTAAAATAACATAGGGCCGTAACGAAAAGATAAACAAATGATCCGAGTTGTTATGTTATTTGCATGTTAGCAAAAGGGATGTAAACAATGCCGCGCGGGGCCTGGGTTCCAGTAGGTTTTCCTTCTTCTTCAAATGTAGCTTTTTATAGCTATTTATATGTTTCTTGGCACGGAATTCGATAGAATACAGCTGAAATGATAGAAACCGTTTTCAAATATGTGCATTTTGATCTTTTTTGTGTCTTGAAAAGGTATGAAAATCTTACCACAGGGTACCCGCAACACCAGATTTCTAAAAAAAAAATAATTGCTCTTTATTTATGGATCCGCAAATGGTACCGGTGGGCACCGGTCTTAATATTGCTTTTCATCCTCTAGATACCAAGTTTGGTGCTTTTGTCCGGTGTGTATAGATTGAGCTCTTTTGTGCGCTAAGCGACCCGACTATTAAGCTCAAGTTTTTTCGCCCGTATCTGATTCCTTTCGACATTTAGTCAAGTTGCAAAGCTTTATTGAGGTTCTCTGTAGGTTCAAACATATTAACTTAAGTTATCTCGTACACAAACATGCCCCCGCAAATTTACTTATCGAATGATGATTTTGCATTTTTTTAGATTATTATACAAAATACATATTACACAACACTAATTTGATCAATTGTTGCGGGAATTTTATCTTTGTGAAAGAGAGAAGTTACTGGAATTCGACATGCTCGACGTGCGCTTTAGAACGTTTCAATACAAGCAGTAATATATAGATTTAGGCATTGCCTAAAAGCGGAGCTCCAAACTTCATTTTCGCTTAATAATTTAAGAAATTTTAAATATTATATTTCTGTTTTTGACGTTTTCAACGATTTCACAAATCACGTGCCCAATTTGTTAAACCCCCTTCCCCCCACATAACAAGTCTAGATGTCATACGATGTTTCGGCGTCAGGGTAGTTTTTCTTTTAATGACGTCATCGATGACGTCACGTGACCATATTTTGGCACCGCCCTTGACACATACATGACACCTACCAAGTTTGGTTGTTATACAATGTTTGTTATACATTTATGACGTCACAATCACGTGACTATATTGGTGCACCCCTCTTGACACCAACATGATACCTACCGAGTTTGGTTGTGAAACAATGTTTCTTTCAAGAGATATAAATGTTTTTGCTTCTATAAATCACGTTTTTTGCTTAATGTGACGTCATAAATGGTGTCACACAACACATGACCTTATTGTTGCACCCCCTTGACACCAACATGACACCTACTAGGTTTGGTTGCCATAAGATGTTCCCTTCGTGAAATATTTTTTTTTATTTTGTTGACGTCATCATATTTTTGCTTCTAGTGACGTTATCGATGACGCCACAAACCACGTGACCACAGTTTTGCACCTCCCTTGACACATACATTACACCTGCCAAGTTTGGTTGTTTTTTGGTTGTTGCTTTTAAGGGTCGGACGGACGGACATCGCGTCACCAAAACTCGAGTCGATGGGTTACCAATATTTGTTACCATATTTTTCTTATTTACCACTTTTTCTTAGGTATGTGGTGTATCACCGATTAATGTAACAACTGCCGCTTTGTGTAACACTAACGCTTAATGTAACAAAAATTGCCGCTTAATGTAACAACAAATCAAATCTTAATGTAATAAAACAGTTAACGTAATGTAATAACGGACTTAACGCTTAATGTAAGAACACTGATGCTTAATGTAATAACCATAAATTTAACTAAGGACGAAAATACTCATCTCTCATGATTAAAACATCATCGGACAACCAAAATTGGAGAATGTCATGTAGGTGTCAAGGGGGGTGCATAAACAGTCATTTGAGGTGTGACGTCATCGATGACGTCATTAAAAAGAAAATACTCATATCTCGGGATAGAAACATCGTCGGGCAACCACACTTTGAGAATGTCACGTAGGTGTCAAGCGGGGTGCATAAATAGCCATGTGAGGTGTGACGTCATTGATGACGTCATTAAAACTAAAATACTCGTATCTCGTGATAACTATCGTTAGGTTTCCGCCCAGGTATAAATGAGTTTTGAGTGACAATCAAGCAAGGAACTATTCGGAAGTGTTTTTTTTATTCTACCCGCGCTGTTTAATTAAACATAAAACAAAAAAGGCGACATTTGTCGGTAACAAATTCTAATTTCGTCGTATTTTTTTAGGGGTAGCAGTTTTTGAATCGCAATCGTTCATCGACTTGCTCGCAAGTACTCGCAATGGTCGTAAATGCTTGGCTAGTTTAATTCGAGTGCTTGGTTCTTTCCGGATCGTCAAATGTTCCTTCAAAATGCTCGGCTCGCAGAAGATAAAAACCCAAAGAGCTCTTAGAATGTAATACCCCGTCGGTGAAGCGTTATTTTTAAAGATGATCAAAATAAAAGGCCTTCTAAGACACCTGAATTACGTTATTCATTCTCAATTTAAGAGGGTTTAAGTTTGCCGGTAAACAGTTTCTAAAGGGCCCTAAGGGACGACAGATTTTCACCTCAAGAGAATGTTTCCTAAGTTTGGTCGTGTCACAACTCTCGTAGCTCAAGATATGATTTTCCTAGTTATGATGTCGTAATAATTGACGTCATGTCACGTGTCCATTTTGCTGGACCCCCTTGACCTCAAGACAACGGCCTAAGTTTGGTCGTGTCACAACTCTCGTACCTCAGGATATGATTTTTCCTAGTTATGATGACGTCATTAATGACGTAATGTTACGTGTTCCATTTGTTGACCCCCCCTTGACCTCAAAACAACTTGTCCTTAGTTTGGTTGTGCCACAACTCTCGTAGCTAAAGATATGATTTTCCTTGTTATGATGACGTAATCAATGACGTAATGTCACGTGTCCATTTTGCTGGACCCCCCTTGACCTCTAGACAACTTGGCCTAGGGTTGGTCGTGCCACAACTCCCGTAGCTCAAGATATTGATATTCGTATATGGTATGTCGTCATTGATGACGCAAAGCTAAATGACACCCCCCGTTACACCCACGTTTAGACGACTTACCCTAAGTTTGGTTGCCTTGCGAATTGTTCTTTCGTAATCTATCCAAATTCTATATCCAAATTCATGGTTATTACATTTAAGTCCGTTATTACATTAAGCGCTGAAAATTTGTTACATTAAGCGTTAACTGTTTTATTACATTAAGCATCGATTTGTTGTTACATTAACCCATTGACTCCTGGCTATTTTTGAGCTGAATTTACAAAAAAAAAAAACAGACTGAAAACAGATACCTCCCCCCCTATTCTGAGTTTTATACAGCCCGTCAAACACAGCTGCACATAGTCAACGGTATCCAAGCTTTCCAACAGTGCTTTGCGGTCCCCACTTTTAATCCCTCGTTGCTTGTATTTTTCATCAAAAATACAGCTATGAGCATATTAGGACAGTGTCTCAGGACATCATGAAGTCTTTTGGGGCATAATTGAGTGCTTTGCTTATGGATATTTGCAAGCAAAGGTGGATTCATGATGATTTTTTCTTGTTTGGCTTTGCCTGGATGAGAAAATAATTTTCTAATGAATCACCACAGCTCTCCTAAATGCTGTCTTTTCTAAAACCAAATTGATTCCAAAATTGTTTACACTGCTATTCTGGGTCTGTATGACCTGGAATTGATTTGTTTGGCTTCGGGGTGAAAAGACTTATAAAAAACTATCTGACTTTGGGGAGAGGAGTGTTGACTGGCCCTTCCCTCGTGAATTTTCCCCTGGATCTCCCAGAATGCTTTGTAATCCGTAAAGGCATCTTCGTGGTTTTACAAGCCTTCAAGGAGTGGACATTGTGTTTTGAGGCCATGGAAATGAACCTGGAGGATCAGAATAAAGGTATCTATTTGTGTCTTGAGCTGTGTTTGCTGATCTCTCTCCCTTGTGTTGTATTTTGAGCGTTTTATTGAGAGGGGTGATTCTGCTTTTCTTTCCTTGTTCGATTTGAAATTTGTCAAAGAACCTGTGCTATTATTTGGCTTAAGAGTAGTTGCTAACACCTTGGTCGGATGCGTATCTTCAAGACCATTTATCCCTTAGACTGATGCCTGAGTATCTTCATCTTGTTGTGTTTAGTTTGCATTTATGAATTTTTTGGGTTGTGGGTACTTTCCAAAGCCGGTACAGGCCGGTTGAGGGGTCAATGTGTTTAGCGTTAGTGTTACATTAAGCGGCGATTTTTGTTACATTAAGCGTTAGTGTTACATTAAGCGGCAGTTGTTACATTAAGCGGTGATACATGGGGGTCCGCTCACGCGGCGCTTCGCTAATAAGGTTATTTTTAGTATCCTACTTTTCTAGTGTTGGCTTCGTGGCTTTAAGGTCGTTGCATTTGATTCCGTAAGTTGCCTAAAGTCTTGGGTTCGAGTCCTCCCCACTGAATATTTTCTTTTTTTTCTTTCTTTTTTCCTTTTTTTTAATATATTGGAGTCTTATACCGTTCATTAATACTTTTTATAGTATGATTATAATCAGAAATAACCGAGAAATGTATGATAACATTACAGTTGCAAATACTTGCCTGCAGTAGCTACATGTATGTTTTACGGGCCTATTTTTTATGCTGTCGTCCACGTTGTCGTCGTCGTTGTTTAAGGTCCTTTTGCCCTTCTCAGACGTAGCTAAAATAGATAACGGCTTACACGGAACATTATAAGGAGCATTGTCAAAGATCAAAAACGACTTTTTTCGACAGGAATCCCCCCTCCACTTTCTCGGCCGCCCTTTCTTGCCATGTGTATTTGCAGCTCTAACATATTAGTCATTACTAGCCAGCCGTTTCTCGTCCCACCATTTTACTTTACCCTTTCCGAACCTCAAAGTAATGAATAACATCGATGTAAGCAATGAATTTGTTTTATTCAGTTCATAGCTCATATTTCATAAGCCTATTCTAGTTTTGATTTTGCTTCCTTAAAAAATATCAAATTATTGTTCTTATCATTATTTTCTTTTTTGCTATAATGGTAAAAAACTTAACTCAGAAAACAATTTGATAAATTGCCGCAAGTAGGGATGTCACGAACACACATAGATACGCGAATACAACACGAATAAATACAAAATGACCAAATTCGTGAACCAGAAGAAAAAAAGTACAATACACCAAAAACTGGTATTCGACACTGCCAAATTTTCGTCTTTAATAAGACTTCTTAAGGGCATTGTATTCGAATACACCACGAATGCAAAACGAATAAACAAATAACCACAAATCACGTACAACTTAGCCTTGGTGAATTTGCAATGATTCTTTAAAGTAAACGATGCAAGCCAATGGTCTAAAGACGGTTTTAAAATTAGTATTTCAGTGAAACCAAATGAATTAGTATAGATAATCGCACAGTTTCTCACTTGCTATTAGTTTCTGTTAGTATCTGTTTAGTTTCTTATTAGTATCTGTTTAGTATCTGAGAAATTTTGGATCACCGCGGTCGAATTCCTAACGATTTTCATGGCATTTCTCTCTTTTTTTTTTTTTTCTAATGTTTGAATTGTTTTTTATCAAAAAAGGTTTTGAAAATTGTGTAGAATAAGATACAGTACCTATCGTGTAAGAAAATAGTAATTTTCGTGGATTTTGACTTTGAATGTAAATATAATTGCACTGGTATTACAACTTTCTGCACTGGTGTTACATGAAAATTGCACAGCTCGCAGCCAATCAGAATCGAGAAATTTGTGCATGTATATTATTAATGGCACTTTTGGTATCCTATACATTTAGCGCAGTCTTGGTAGGCCGGTCTCCAAATATGGATTCTCTTGCCTGTTTGCAGGCGCCCACTAGTTTCTCATGTTTTACTCAAGATGGTACTCAAGATAGTGGCGACCATCACTCGAGGCTGTTCTTTTTGTTTTGCGATAATCATTACAAAACGCCTACTAGCAGGATATGTATTTTGAGCAAGATATGTACTTTGAAGCTTAGACAGCAGAGGAAACAGTTTGAGTCCTGTTAGATTTTAACTGAGTAAAGTTCGCGGAAGTCTGACTAAATTTGGCTTTCATGCTACTGAACTCTCTGCCTGTCCTTGTATATGAGCGCACCAAGTAAGACTTGAACTCTTTTCTATACGTCTCATTAAGCACTGTATAACAAATAGGATTCGCGGCGCTGTTCGCAAACGTCACAATGTTGCAGAAGGCCACGAGGTCCCAGAATCTGTCGTACTCTTGTTCAGCATGGCCAAAGTCCAACCAGAGCCACATGATATTGGTGGGTAATACGAACACCGCAAATACCACCGTGACAACCTTCAGCATACGTAACACCTTTCTTGTCTCCTCCGCGTGAACATCACGCAATCCACCAGACCTGTCACGTGTTTGCCGCTTCCGAAGCTCTATACCGATCCCAATATACGCGCCCGCGATCACCGTGAGCGGGAGAACATATTGAAACATAAATAGAACAGCGGTGTAAACCTTTCGCATAGAAGTGTCGCCCCAGTTCTCTTCACAAGACAAGCTGCCATCTTCGTGACTCAGGACGTAGCTGTAAGGCGACACGGGAATGATCGATATAACCCAGATAGCTACAATTATCCGCTTGGAATTTGACACACTAAGTTGCTGTCTTAGAGGATGTACTATTGCCCAGTATCGTGTTAAACTGACAGCAGTCAAAGTGAACACAGACGCGAATAAAGATAGCGTCTGCAGCGGGTATAGGATCTTGCACATAAACCCTCCATACGGCCACACGTAGTTCATTTCCTGAACAGGGATATCAAATGGAATACAAATACACGTTAGTGCTAGGTCTGCTATCGCTAGATTCAGTACGAAGTAGTTAGTTACTGTTTTCATACGCCGTCGTCTCAGGATTACGATGCAGACGAGTGAGTTTCCTACTGCGCTGATAAGAAAGATAATCACGTATAGTGTGAGTTTAATTTCGCGGAATGAAGATGCAACATTAGTGCTGTTTCCGCCAGGTATCTCGAAAGCAGCTGAGGTCAGGTTATCAAATAAAGTTCGATTCATTGCGCCTTCTTACTTGAGATCTCTCACTTGCTTTGCCTCTTTCACAGTTTATCCCCGCCCTTAGTACAAGTTGTTAGTTATGTTTTGGAAGATGGTTTGCTTGTTGTCTCGTGGTCGCCCTTTTCTGGTATGCCTGTTTCACATCATGTTCTTGTTAATCCTGGGCCCTTCGTAGTCGTTTTTTTTTTGTTCTATTTGGGTAGAGGCTAGCTGAAACCCTTTTTGTTGTTGTTGTTTCTTGGAAGACTCTTGTGCACGGTTGTTTACCTACCGGATTAATAAAATGACATATTTCCATCAATGAGAAAAAGCAGAACTTAACTCTCTACATTTTATTATGAGATATAAAAAACAGATATTAAGACGTTTTATATAAGATCAAGTCTGTTTTGTTTTGTTTTTCAAGTCAGTTTTGTACAGAAATGAAGGAGTTTTTGAAAAATAATTATTTTTCGGCGAAACACCCAAAAACATTTGTATACTGTATAAACTGGTTATAGACTAGAAACGCATTTAATCTCTGATAATACAGTTTTAGATCTTTAGTTTCCTCTGGAAAGCGCTGAAATCGACACACAGGAAGTATTGAATACGTCACTATGTGAATATCAAAAATAAATATATTTGTTTATGCAACATGGATGTCAAACCCACTCGATACTTGGCTAATAATGTTAGATTGGGCAAGGTCTAAGTTGTTAACCGTAACTTGATTACAATTAATAAATTTGAAAATTTGAAGAGTCCTGATTGAATTGCACCTGTGTCATAGCGTTTCATTTCAAGTTTTGTTACAAATTAGCTTTTTTATTATTTTTATTTTGATAGCTTCGCCGGTTACGCACAAATACACAATAAATAAATTAATAGAGATAAGATAAAGACAGAAATGGGACAAGACAAACGGCAGGGACACCACAACAGCCTTGAAACAGCCTTGAACTTATTGTATTATACTATAAAACGTATTTAATTAAAATAGCTATGTGGATTATATGGATATGGAAAATAGCTTTGACGAAGCCTCGAGTGTATAGGGAGGGCCAACACGACCAAATAAGCAGTAGAACAATAACAATAAAACCACTTCTCAGCACCAGTAGTAAGATTAAAATAAGCTCAAATGACTTAAGATAAACTATCGCGAACATGGGTATACAATTTATAATTACTTACCCGTCACAATAAGGAATATCAAGAAAAATTGAACAAAAATGGAAGTATGAATAAGTAGAATACAAACCAAAGCAGAAAAAAATTATATCTACCTCTCGCATCGCACGTACCTTTATAATTTAGTATTTCTCAGATCCACCCTCCTTAAATACTTAGGAGACCTTATATAAATATAATACCTGTTTCCGCTATAAATTCTCATCTTCTTACAAAAGACGATAGATCAAGAAATTGTAAAAAAATATCGAAGAGTTAAAATGGATTTGACAGGAAGAGTTTCGTTCATCTTGCCAAAGCGATTATGTGTCGACATAAACGTCTTGCCTAGAGGTGTCTCCTCTCGCTCATTTTAGAATTACGATATCAAAATGCCAACAGGCACGTCTCTAAGCCGACGGAGATGTAAATAATACACCGGTTAACAGTATTATGACCAATGGAACCGCAGAGCCTCGGTAGTTATACTAATAACCTCCATAAAAATATTCCCTAATGTTCTTTTACGTGTGGGCTTAAATTACGTGACGCGGATGAGTGTTTATAACGAAAATCGTTATGAACGGCCTTTGCGTATAAAAAAAATAATAATAACAATATAAAATATTTAAAATCTAATTTGTACAATTGAAACATTATCATCAAATGTGCATTGTTTTAAATGCTGTATTAAAAGAAAGAGAAAATACAAAGAATTTGATAATAACTAATAAAAATGTTCTAAAATTACCCTTTTAAGAAGAAAAAACAATATGCAATAAATACAAAACATAAAAGTGCTATTATAAATAATGACCGAGCGACAGCGTTAAAGACTGGACTCTGAGCGCCTACTTTTTGCGTAGTTCTCACATTGTTGATATAAACGGTGGGATTTCTAGCGCAAGTTTTTACAATTGTGGTTCCATATTCTAGTACTTTCGACACCTTTCCTATCACACACACAATAGCATAAGGGCGCACGTTGCCTCTCCATTTCTCCCCCCTCCCTCCCCCTCACCCCAACAGCACACACACAACCATCCCACTCCTATTCCTAGTTTCTCACGCTTTATAGGCAGACACCAGGGGGGTGCAGGGGGTGCGAACCCCCCCCCCCACACACACACACACACACACACACACACGCAACGGCGGAAAGTCCACTTTTGGTTCTCAATAGACGTGCTATTTGTAGACAAAACTATAAATCATAAGCTAGATCACTTTGGTATGTAGCCAAATCCGACAATAAACGTCACATGGAGATACTAAAAAGGCATTAAAAAAATCATTTTTTTTTTCGGAGGCGGTTAGATTTTTGGCATAGACCCCCCCCCCCCCCCCGAAAAAAATTAGGTCCACTTTTACGGTTTTCGCATCCCCTAAGAAAAATCCTGGGTATGGGCCGGCGTACGTGCATGGCTTGAAAAAAGCATTTCCTATAACTATCAGAGCAGAATAGCAACAACGTAAGGCGCGCCTTTCCTATCCCTCCCCCTCTCACTCCGACACCACACACACAAACACACATTAGCCCCACTCCTTTTTCTAGGTCCTTCCTTGATAGGCAGACACTATGCGTACGTGCATGGCTTAAAAATAGCAATATACATGGTCTATGGACTTGAGAAAATATCCCCGCAACGCGTAAAAATGTCGAGTACAATAGCAGACTCACGACTCAGAAGACTTATTTTAATAAAACCTTCCGCTAATTGAAGATCGTTTATGACGTTATCATCTACATGCTCGCTGCATCTGTAAACATAGATGTTTCGGGCGCACTTACTGTCGCATATCGCCGGTATTTGTAGAATTTAAGTCAGCATTATCATCGTGAACCTTAAGGGTATTTGTTTATTTTTATTTTTTATTTTTGGAAATATTGAAATATTTTTAATGCGAAGTGTAAACAAAGCGAAGTGTAAACAAAGTGCGCAGGCTGAGGTACAGAATGTCATGGGCTAATCTCTAACAATTTCAAAGCTAATGTTATTAATTTGCGCATAGCAAATTTTTAAAATAAAAAAAATAAGAACAAATAATATAATCTAATTCATATTAGAATTTACCAAGTTTCCAGCTAAGATTGTAACGGTTTTTGTTACCTGCGCATGTTTTTTATTTTCCAATTCAAATAGAAGGTTTACAGATATTTCACTACTTGTTTAACGATAGCAAATTACTTTAGAGATACCAGAGCTCACCTCCGTAACATTGAGTTATCGACGTATTCCACAGGGCTTCGCTAGCGAGTGTTAGTTAAACGTGGACGCATAAAGTAAAATCATAAGATAGAAGCGCTCCCTTCGATACAAGTTACTTTGACACAATAGTCTTTTAATCAATCAGACGTATAGATTATATCACAAAACTAGCTCTTGGAAGCGCTTTCGAACGGATGTTCCTCCCCTAACCCTTAATTGAAAGTTCCTCGATTTAACAGCGGCTGACGTATATGGATATAATAAAGTTGTAAAGCAAAATATATCCCTGTTATCACTATAAATACTACAGACAAGCTGTAGAATAACTTGGTGGTCTGCGTAGGCGGGGTTGAATAAGGGAAATCACTTTGTTCTAAAACATACCATATCAACCTTAATATCGTATTAATTTATTAGTATTTATTTATTAGTATTAATTTGGATTAACTTTTTTACCAAATTTTTCGTTATGTATAATTTATAATTATGTATTGCCAAAGACAAAGCATATTTTAAATCATTCTAACAGAAAATTATCAATGTTTTTTAGTTAACCAATTGCTAATCATAACAATAGTACGCGTATTTAAAATATTGTTGGGAAAGGCCTAGTCGAGACACCGTCTTTTGAAGGTATGCGATCGTAATCTCAAATGGGAGGGGGCAGATGGTTTCATGTTGAAATATAGTCCAACCCACTCGACGCAGAAATACCAATAAATCTCATAAGACAGAGACTGACAGAACAACAAATCTGGCTCAATGAAATTTATAACGATGAAAGAAAAGACCCTCGACATAAAAACAAATTAAGAACATTTAGGTATTGTAAGAGCGTTCACAATTACGAAGATTATCTCTCACAAGTTAAAAAATGTTAATTACAGAATTGCGCTAACAAAACTTAGACTAAGCAACCACAAACTATCGAAACAGGACGTCATACAAAACCGTACACTCCCCCTGAACAAAGAATATGCTTGGTCGAAGTCAAGGACGAGGAACACTTCATGATAAAATGCCCGTCATATAGTGAATTGAGGGAACAAATGTATAGAGTTTTTCAATCCGCAACAAAACAGAATCTAAAAGCGATGCCCCCTGCCATAGCATTTTTGAAGGTGATTAGTTTGAAACAGGAAGTGCAACCAAAAAAGAAATAGCTTGTTTGTTTGGGAAGCAACAACAATAAGGGAAAGTGCTTTGTAATGAGAACTATATAATAACATCGCTACAAAGTACGATAATAGAGAATTTATTGTAAATAGAAATATAATTGAAAACCAATTGTAAATTTTGGTTTTCAATATAAATGTATTTGGAGCAACGCCCGTGAATCAAAGATGAAAAGGTGCCAAATGAAATAATTGAATTGAATTGAATTCCTAGAACCCCCCCACCCACCCCTCCCTTGTCATTTTAGGCTGAGAACATTAGACTAGGTTGCCCGCAAAGACCCCTGGGGCTCTGAGCATGCCCTAGGGTACCCCCCATAGGCGACTTGATAAACAAAACATTCGACCTCTCATCTCTTGAAATTGTCATAGCAATTTTTTAAGCTTTATCTGCTTGAAAATTCAAATACTATTTCTAGGATCCTCTTTCCTTAATCAAGCAAGCTGAAAACAAAGTTGTTAATTGTAATAGGCCTATTATTTTCGAGTATTCTAACATTTTTAAAAGTGTTATTGGATACTTGAGTGCCGGGTATTATTGAATCACTTTCTTTTTAAAGAGACATTCAAGAGGCTCCTTTTGTTGTGTTTAACTTTTTTTCCGTACCGACGCCAGTCGTAATAGCAGGAAAGACATTACTAAGAGCTTTGTCTTGTCCTTAAGGCCGCATAGACGACATACGCTCAAATACTTGACAAATACAAGTGTCTCAAATAGTTTGCCGCCTCCATTACTTTCAAAATAGATGTACCAGTGAAATGATTTTCTTTTCTCAGAGTTTGATCTTCGGTTTTTCATCAATTTCATATTATGGCAATGATAAGTTATTTTGTTTTTACATCCTTGGGTATTAAATATCCATTAAAACGGAGTGCTTCTATGACATTTTAAGAGGACCATATTGTTTGCTAATGCAGCCACATAAATCAGCAAAGCCTTTCAACGGTTTTAAAAATATACTAAGAAAATTGGCGAAAAAAATTGATGCTTAAGAAAAAAAAGATGATGATTTAGAAAAACATTTTAGATTCCTAAACTCCCAAAATGTTTTAAACCCTGAAGCTACAAGTGCACAAACTGGAAACAGAGATCCTATCTGTTTTAATGTTCAATTAACTTCATACTTCACCGTATCAATGACAGTAAACTCCCAAGATAAACATGTCAAATAAAGAAACATGAGTTTGGGTAAATTGAAAATGAAAACAACAGAAATCTAAAGCTATTTTTTAAAGCATACTTTTCGGTTGCGTTGTCCTGTAATTTTGACAGTTCGCATTTACAAAATTTGGATTTGTTTCTAAAGATTGTTACCTTTCTGCAGCCTCGGCTAGAGAAGACGGCGCTTTACTGTTTTCTGTTAACCAGTTAAGTGAAAGTGGGCAATAGTAACAAGAGAATTGAAACATCGAGTATCCTCGTTTTCCCACACCGCTGTTTACGTGCAATTTGTGTCATATTTTGCAAAAGAAACAATGCCCAAGTTTAAGTGGTTATTTGACGTCCGCCGGTAGAACGGAGCCTCCGGGGAGAGGGAAGTCGTGTATATTACCGACCCAATAAAATATGTATCCTATCCCCCTCTTAAAGCAAAACAGAGCGTATATGGGTTAAGTACTGTTATGACTGGCTCCGAACCGTTATTAACGCACTAGCGGTATCTTTGAAGGTTATTTATTTTCTTCATTTGCTGGTAGGAAATTTAATCATTTGCACGGTAATGTCAATTTGAGAGTCGATTGGTGGTCGTGCCTTCGGACTGGTTTGTGTGCGTCAGCCTTTCTCTAGTCTAGAGCACAAATGTGTGCAGATCACGTTCTATGTGTCGCGTGCACCTAAGAAAGTGCTGGTGACAAGACTAATAAAGACCTTCCCTTTTAATGTGAAAATTTGCTTACATTTGGCTATCTGGACTTTTTAAGATTACAGGACGTGTTCTCAATGCTTTAACATTTGATTACCCTTTTTTTGTTTATCACGTTTTGTGTTTTCAAGGGAGACGACTAATGGTCTCGTCGAAAACTTTTCCCAGTTTCAAAATATACATCCAAATTTTTAGACACTGGTTTTAAACAACAATTGAATAATAATGTTAATGAAACTATATGTACTATAATTCGCGTTTCGAGTAAAGATAGGCATATAGCAGGAGTAAACGAGATTTTCCAAACAATAGCACAAACAAGGCCGTGGCCAGAAAATTTTGTTCAGGGAAAGCAAGCCTCATATAATTCTTTAATTCCTTTTTGGGGATAGACGCTATTTTTTATGTGTACTTTGTAAAAGTCCTGCTCTTCTGAGGCTCCCCCCCCCCCCCTTGCCTCCGTGCTAGCGACAGCCCTGGAAAGGAGTTGAGTGGGGGTGAGAAAAAAAGTGGGAATAGGGGTGGAAGTCTCCCTCTGTAAATGCAAAACAGTCATAATCATAAATAATGAACAAAGATAAGCAATTTTGCTCGCTAAACGCTTTCTTGATAATCGCGATCAGCATACGTGGGAGTGGCGGTACTAGAGGTAAGGATTCAGTCACCAAACGCTAGGGGATATGCTAAACAAACATTACCAGTAAACCATTGCAGACCTCGTTATAACTACCGTTGTTTTATTTTTTGAAAGAGGGATGAATTATAATAGAGGAGGCATAAGTCATGAAAAAGAAAGATGTGAAATCTGACGTGAAACAACACCCCCTTCTTCAATAGCATCAGAGCTAAATGAAAATAGCTTCGCCTGGAAGCACCTAGATCTCTTTCAGAATTCTAGGTTTAATCAACAATGAAATCCGTCTATATGAGTTTCTATCGATGGCATCATTTAGCTTTAATCATGGCCGCATCTCGAGACATTATGGGATGTATTGAGACTATTTTGGAGAGATGCAATCAAGGTATGCTTTTAATGGCTTTTCCACCGCACTGCCATCCAATCAATCTTATCTCTCCGAGTCTACCATGAGAAGCGCGGGCCTTGTATTACCTGCACTATAAGCGAAGAGATACTCTGATCATTTCGATATTACCTGCAATCTTCGATTATGTTTCACGTTATTTATGAATTAAGAATGGCTCGATGAAATTGAAAAAACTACAAAAAGAAAAAGCTAAGCTGTACACAGAAAATCGCAAGCGTAAAGACAAATTAACATCCGTTAACAACTACCAAGGTTGTGCGGTTGATTGTACCATAGAATTTAGCACAAAGGCTGTGTTAGTTTCTAGGGAGGCTTTTTACACTAGGATCTGAAAATTATACCATGAGCTGGTTATTACATGGTAAATATGGCGATGTTCTGTGACCTTAAAAGGGGCTATGGGCAACTACATACCGAGAAGTGTTTAGTTCTATTATATAGAAAGGAAATTCCTTCTAGTCATAGATAGATAACAGTAAATCGTAATAGTAAATCGTAGCTGATGAAATACAAATACTTTCATATACCTTGAGAAATAATCTGGAAAGCTAGTCTCTAGACCTTGCGCGCTCTACGACGGTTTCGTCACTTCGTCACTCTGAGAGCATTTCAATTTTTTTAATCATGAACATGTTTTTAATAAGGCGATTATTTTTTAGCATTTCCATTAAATTTTTGACATCTTTGACAAAAGCATAAGTCACTTAGATTTAACACACAAAGACAAAAGATGGCAAATTTAAGCATTAAAGAAAAAAATATTTTCACTTACCAAAAAAGTACGATGCACCTCATCGTTTCTCGATTCCGCGCGTCCGTGACCGTCAAACTACGTCACTGTTTGGATCGCAGTCCTTATATATATGATTTAAGATACATCAGACAGCCAGAAAGTTCCATTTCCTGATCGTTCAGAGTAAAGCCCTTTCACTTTTCGATCGCTCGAGATTAGACCAAGGATATTATTATCTTACAATTGACACTCTGGTACAAGACTATATAATATCATGTACGCGGGTATAAATAACTTTGTTAGTTATTAAATTTAAGATTGCATTATTCTACTGATTACGTGTTCACTAGCAGAGCGAGAGAAATGTGTACTTCCTGTAAGAGTTGTCGTTGTTTTGTTTTTCCTTAACTAAAAGTTCATCATCAAAGCACCGACAATACCAGTCTTCCTTTGTTTACTTAAAGACATCCGTTGTACATCTAAGCGCTGGAAAGCAATTCTAGAAAACCCATAAGTTCTGATTTGTCTATATGTTAGGGAGATATTACCGGTCGTGAAATATTGAAGAACGAACCTTTTTATTCAGATGATTTTTTTCAAAGGGAAGTGTTTCTAACGGAAGTATTTTTTAACAAGAATTCGTAGATCATATTTTCGTTCAATTCGTTAAAAAAAGCATAAAAAAGTTTGTATCAAAGATAAACTTGATGATTACTGGATTTTAAATCTGAAACATGCATCACTTGTTAATCCGATACTTTGTGTGTAAGTTTTTATTATTAGAATAAAAAGAAGAAAAAGAAAATGTCAAAGCTCTGATCTTTAGCTTCTCCAGTAGAGTAAAGCGGACTCACTTATGCACATATTCTTCATATACTTGGTTTGGAAATAAAGAAGAGAAAAAATATTTTTAAAAAAAGGTGTTACATCGCCACTGTCAACACGGAGTCTATCAGCTTATCATTAACAACTGTGAGACGACGATTCCCCGGTCTTTCACACAACATTCCAAATTATACGACGTTGATTTTATCAATACAATTAAATCAAGGCTTAAAATAAATATAACCAGAAACGAGCCTCTTTGTGTCTATTCTCAGTTGTAAAGAGAGCAATTAAGTGTCTCTATAGATGTACGAACGATGCAGAAAGACATTTTGCGGCGCTTACAGCCATAGCGGTAAAGATAAGTGACTTTGATTAATTTAGACGAAATCCCTTTGAAGCATTTTTTCTACTTTTCGTTAGAATATTTCAGAACAGTTACAATGGCTCCTTCACTTTGTTCTCTCAATCCCTCGTTTTTTGATGCAGTTGCGTGGTGTCCTCTCTTTATTAGCCTGTCTTTATTGTCTTTAGCGCTCGAAAAAAGTGAACTGATATACGATTCCCTATAGAGCCTCGAGTAACCTGGATTAATTTTTTAGAAAATAGAATAGAAATATAAAAAAATTCAAACATAAGATCCTTTGCAATTCTTGCAAGTATGCGAAAATAGGCGCCGAATAAAAATAAACGCGTAAACTATACGAACTTCTGCGCATGCGTGCACGAGTCTGCCTTCAATTGCGAGCACTGAGAATTTCGATGAAACTGTTCGAGACCCATTTAATTACGTCGTTCCCATCACTGACATTCGTTACCATCTGCGTTTTTATTTCTTTTCCTTTACATATTTTCTTATCAATCGTCTCCCGGTACGTGACGGTGGTAAGTTATGTCGATCTTTTGCTTTATACAATAATTGTGATTTACGATTGATTGGAAGATAAGGCAAGAGCTGTAAACAACATGTCATAGAGCTCAAATGCGTAGGTCGGTACAATTAAAGTAATTAGTTAGGTGTTAAAAAAGAAGAGAAGCTAGAAATTTTAATTTCTTAAAAAGTGTTTTATTAAATTAAACTGAGAAAGGAGACCTAAAAAATGAAAAAAAAAACTTAAAAATGTTTTATCAAAGAAAACTGAGAAAGGAGACCTGAAAAATGAAAAAAACCTGAATGACCTTAAAAATATGATAAAAAAAAATAACGGGGATTCCAAAATTGTTTTTAAAACAAGAATAGACCAGACATCCAGACATGGACTTGGTCAACGTATGGCAGCTAAGGTTTTACGGCTGGGCTTGAGATTTCGGCCCCCACATTGCTATCTAGCGAACTGTACACCACAAATGTACTGAGGCACCCGCGCATTAATAGGGAGGCAATAACCAGGTCCCTAGCCCTGTCTGTATATGTACCAGAGGCACCCGCGCATTTATAGGGAGGAATTAACCAGGTTCCTAGCCCTGTCTTATACGGTTACGCCACGCAAAGCCCACTGAGAGCAGAAGAAAGTGTGGTAATGGCTCATTCAATTCAATACTATTGTTCAATGGCATCCCAAGGTAAAGCAGCTTTCGCATAATTTGGCTAATTTTTCACTAATTGGATACAGACAATTCACTAACATAATTGCTTACTCTTTATAGTCGTAATACTCACCGAGAAAAGTGCTGATTTTTTTACTTGTCAATCCCAGCGCGCATTAATGGTACAAAACTTATATCATCCTATGTAAAAAAAAATGTCTCACCTTATTGGGAGAAAGACGGATAATCCTTTTTCAGCGTACTGCGGCTATTTGTCATTCCTGAAAAGAGATTGTCAGTTAGCTCAACTTTTTCAACACCATTCCTAACTAGAAATTCAAATACTAGTATGTTGTCTTGTTTGATTATTGTGTCAAAGAAAATTTGGTCCACGCCGATTGTGATTATAGAAAATAAGCGTGCTAACAATGGTATTTGCGCATTGGTAATAATTTACTGGATTTCTTCATCTATCCAAACTAAATTGATAGTGTTCCTGGCAATGTCGCGCTCCTTTACGTACCAGAAACAGTTTTCAATATTAATTATTTTCAACAGTTAAATCGCCTTCTGGTCTCCGTTATCCAAAATCCTTGAAGCAGATTAATTTTGGCCAATATTGAAATGGTTTCCAATCACGCCTTTTCTTCGCAAGGCACATACCAGTCAAAAGGCACTAAATGTAATTCCGTTAGTTTAAATGACCGAGGCAAGAAAGCGGTTTTAAGCAGTTGGGGCGGAAAACACTGAAAAGGCTGAGCCTTACACTGGTACAAACAAAAGCTTTAAGTCTCTCAGTTTACTTCTTGTAATGTTTTTTTATTATTAGACTTAATCCTGAACTCGTAAGAATGGCAGATTTTTCTTTTCTTGGATTTAATCAGACTGCTTAAGGATTTAATTTCATTCTTGGTCGATTTTTGGCATAATGATATGCTTCGCTCATCCAGAGGATGACAACTTTAACATGATCAGGGTGTTACGCCGCAAAATGTAATAACTTTTAACGCATTGCAATACAGGGCCGTAGCGGGCCTCAAAGTATTGGGGGGGGCACAATACAGAAACATTAAGAAAATATTAGGGGGCACAGCCACGCCCCTACTGGTCATTTCCTTTAATTTTTCGGTAATATTCGGGGAGGGCACATGCCCCAGTGCCCCAACCTCCTGCTACGGCCCTGCAGAATAGATAGATGCTTGGGTGTGTTTAAGAAGATCCCCGATCATATTCGAGAACAGATCTGATTTAGTGTGCAATATACGGAAAATCGGAATTGACAATACAGAATTGACACCATCTTTCTTAGTTGACGGAACGCATGCATCTTTGTTGGCTTTCTTGAAAATGACTTCTATGTGTTTATCCCTCGTATTGCTTATGCATTAGTCAATTAAAACCCCCGCCCCAAGGTCCCGGGAAGGATTGGGGTTTAGACTTTGACCCTGTACAAAACGGAGAAAAGCGCCGACCCCCTGGGGACAAAACTGCAGTTAAATGCCCCTACCCCTCGGGATGCAAACTATAGGCCCGACTACCCGACAACAAGTCATCTGAAATAAGCCTTTATCTTACAAAGCCAGTACACCTCAGCGAGTCCATTTCTACCAATAACTATGAAGATAACAGTTACTTACTAAAAACAGTTACTTCGAAAATTATCGTCTTCATCTTACGTTAGTTTTTATTCATTTTCAGTTAGAGTTAAAAACTTTCAATTCCCCCATCCCTTCGGGACAGATTTCCGTTCAAAAGTGCTCTAAACCCCTACATTATAACCAACACCTCTCCGGGACCATGGGGATGGGGTTTCGAAGATTAGTGCACTATAGCATTAAAATCTATGGACAATGATATTATTTTTAAAATTCTAGATACCCCAGTACAATACAAGCGAAACAGCAGTCTCACACAAATATTCGTGTGAAAATATTTGCGACTTGTGAGCCGAATACTCAAGAGTACTAATATTGTTTGGCAAGATTATATGTTTTGCATTCTTTTGATAGTAACTTATTATGTAGTTAATTATATTATTACGTCGAACTTAGCTGAAAATTCGACAACCTTAGGCCAGCACCTGCCTTTTCAGGTTACAAATGAGTTACAAATGGCTTTTTTCGTCATATTTAACTGTCAGCACAGGCCACAAGGTCCGACGCACACCAGCATACAAAGGCTATCCGGTGTTTTCTTTTTTTTTCCCTGCATTTTACTGAACTTAGTTTTCTCTGCTAGCAGAGGCCTCTTTTCTCTGTATTTCGCTGGGCTAATACAGATGTAAGGGGCCTCTGCTAGCAGGGAAAACTTAGTTGAGAAGTGACAATTGAATAAGTGACCAGTTAAAAATTTCCCGCTGTTGAATGAAACATTTACTTTACCTTACTTTCCCTGTAATTGGCCTGATTTGAGGTCTCTGTAAATGCTACAAAATACAAAAGTGTATGTCCGTGCCGAACGTGTGTGAACACAGAGTTGTTATCTGAAGAAGCGAAAGACATCTAAATCGATATCATAAAAAGGTTTTGCTTTGGTCGGCACGCACCCGACGAGAATTTAGTACTGTTTACGTAATGAACGGTTGAGTGGCAATAACTTACTAGCCCCCCTTGAATTGATACATTCTTCGTAATAAATCACAGCAATTATCGACGATCATGGGGTATAAGGGGTACCGCTAACCGCGCTCTTCACTCGTAACTATGGAAACCGCTCGACCTTGGAGGAAGACGCTTCAAAGGGGCCGCACATGAGCCGTTATATTTGGAAATGCCGTATAGTAACATAAGACAGTGTAAGAAGTTGAAATTCTAGTAACAACTTTTTGGAAGTTCATGATCACAGGGAATTTAAGCATTGACGACGGCAACGCGAACGGCGACGGCAGAAAACAGTAGAAACCTCAAAGAGACAGACGCGAAATGTACTCAAAATGTATTTATTTCAGCCGTTTTCCCCAAACTACAAAACGTGAAAACTCCAAGTTTCATGGTCTAGCGAGGAAGGGGATGTGTGCGCTGAAAACTAGACTATCGTTATTGGCTATGTTAGAAATAAGGTTCTAGGCTTGCCTATATTTTAGCGGACTACAAAAACGAGTGAATGTTATCAAAACTAGTTTATAATTTAGCACAAGGCATGAAAGCTTTTTGGGGGATCACGTTCTCCCCCTGCCCTCGCTGTGTTAATTGCTTAAATTCCCTATTGTTCCAATGAAGGTGATTTTGGCCTTTAGTTAAAAGAAGATTTATGGGAACGACAACTTAAAAAATTGATGTGTCTATCTTATTTTTTCAGGCCATATCAGTCAATCTTGTTTTAAAAACTGTCGTTTTTCTAGCTCGCTCGGTCATTTCCTTATTAGGCACTACATACCATATTTGGGAGTCCCGCTTCAATCAATTTTTTGCTTTTTTATCGCTCTGGAACTTTGTAAGTCGAGAATTTCCACGTAAACTTGCAGGAATTCGTGTTTACTACGATTTTGCTGGCAGCCATCTTGGAAATGGAGCCTGGTCCCTATCGTTTTGGAATATTACAGGTCTCCCTCGCGCTCGCCCCAGGCTCTTTTAGACCATTTAGAAAAACGACAGCCATTGGTTGATATGTGAATTTTTCTTTATAGCACTCAATGGAGGGCGGGATCAGGCGCGTCTCTTGAGGGTGTACAGTGTCCTCCCGCCCCCCTCGGGAAAATATGGCAACCAAGCAACTGAATGGCGATTTATCGAACTTAGCGAGGACTTTTTACTGAATTATTAGATAGTGCTATCCCAGAATAAACAAAAAAGGGGCCAGATATAGAATAAGGATTACACAAGGAATTATAAAGTTATAAAAATAACTTAAAAACTCAATTCAGTTAGTGAATTCAAGTCAACTTAAAGCGATCAATACGGACATTGACCGGCACTGAAAAACAACCGCCGATGTACAAACCATTTTAAATCGTCGCAATTTTTTTGTTTAAATTTAGTAATAGTGTTTAGCTTATATTCGCGACATCCACACTTGAACCACGTTGATTTGACATCTTATTTGTATCTACATGTGATACGATAAAATGTATGTAGCCTGAAAGTTGAAACTCCAGTGGGTTCATTTATAAATTTACATGCTCGAGAATCCAGCGTACTTTGGGGGCGATCCCAAAAGTATTGCCCTTTGGAGCGCCCGCAAAGTACGCTGGATCCTCGAGCATGAGAAATTTACTTTTTTCGGAGTTTTGGGACTCCTGTGGCGCACAAGAGAAGGGGGAGTGGGAGGTAGAGTCATCGATATCATTATCAAAAATGCGGCAAATTTCATCTCAACCACAAGGAGGCACCGTGCATCCATAATATACTCCTTGTGAAATACCATCGTTAAGCTCTTATTTTCAAAAGAGACCAAGGGCTTTTAACTGGATTATAACTTTATGGTACTAGCACTGTTTCCATGAACAAATTTGATTTCTTTTTCTCCAATAATAACATACAAATAATTCAATAAATTAAAAAAAGGACATAAAAATAAATTACATAAGAGATTCACATTTTCTTTTAAATTTCATCATAGAAGGCAGGGACGGATCTAGCTTTTCGCTGAAGGGGGGTTTTAGCTCAGTGTAAAAGGGGGAAGGGAGATTTCTTTGTTACATATGGCTTTCTGGCGGCTCAAAGGGGGGTTTAAACACCCTAAACCCCCCCCCCTAGAGAACAATATATAGCCTTTGATATCCAATATTTTTAACCATAGAAATTCCATGTATAATCATAAAACTGCAGAAATAAATGTCCCTGAAAGTCCAGGAAAAAAATAAAAATAGTGCTAGTTTATTTCTATCGGAAAATGAGCAAAATGAACAATATTTCTTTATCCGCAGAACTCCTAGTGGAACAAATTTATAGCCATTATCGCAATTATCAATCATTTGTTTGACGTTTTTTCTATCCATAATCTTTTCGATTATACCTAAGCAATAATTATCGTCAATTTTCTTTCAACTTTCTTTTGACATTTCACGATATGTTTCTCAAATATTGGCACGCAATTCTGTATAGGGTGCAAATAATATTCGGTGGTTGTGTTGAGCGCATTCCTAACGGGTGAAAACGTCTGCTCAAAATGTGTGTACCTCATTATTAAATTATCGAGTGCAAAGGAAAACAACGCTTCTCACAAGACTTTGATTTACAATGTGTATTCCTGAAGTTGTGAGAAGAAAACGATTTTATATAGATTGGATTGTTTTGCCCTTGAATTTGCGCTTTTAAAACTATTTGGAACTAAAAAAAATCAAATAGCCCATTTCCAAGCTGTCTTGATTTAAAAAAAAAGCTTTAAAACTAGGCCCTATGCTAAATCTACATTAAATCGCAGATTGGCAAATAGCCTGCATTTGAAGCCTTTCTAATTGCAAAATAATGGCGCGTGACTAAAAAATGGGATACTGATTGAGTGTATGATGGTTAGCTGGGTTTAAATTGTCGAGAATCTAATTGTGGAATAGCTCGAGAAATATATAAAAAAAGGCACGATTTGGACAATACCTGCACAAGGGGCTTCTCTTGCTGCTTCTTCGCTGCGTAGTATTTCGAGCAACCACCAGAAAAGCTACAACTGTGAAAAAACCTCAAGGTTATTGAGAAGGCTCCGCCTAATTTTACACTCATTATCTCCCAACATCATCACCACACACACAGAACAAATTATCCGTAAGTTTGAAATGCTTTGTCACTTTTATCCGACAATTGTCTTGCATGAATTACTAAACAATCGGCGAGTTCAGGCAACTTAGCCATAATCGCTAGCAATTACTTTAGCAATTTGGATCAAAGAGTAGCTCCCTGTTTGTGATAGGAAAAGTAAACCATTTAAGTGAAAGAATGGTGGCGGGATTTCACGGCGGAAATAGAGAGAAACGTTCACGAAAATATGACTAAGTTCTGTCGAAATGGTTTCTTCTTTTATAAGAATGATAAGTGAATTATGCGCACGTTCACCGCTACTGGTTAGTATTCCTCTTAACTACTCTGTCGTGAATATAAGCCACGAAAAAGCACGTAAAAGAAACGACTCTAACAGAGGTGATGGCTACCTTTGTGGGATAAGGTTAGCTTCACTAGTGTGCTATCGATATCCAGTCCTAGTTTCCTTTTATTCCCACTTCACAAAAAAATTAATGATCTTCATTTTTACAGAGCTTTTTGTCTTCAAACTCAGTATCTCATTTTCGCCCAGCTGACAATGACCAATTTCGATATTACTTCTGGCTTCAAACTTAGCCTCCAATTTTCTTATTTCCACTTTAAGAAAAAGCTTGGCTTCGAATTTATTTGTACAGTAAGTCGACTTAGCACTTTTTTAATTGTTTTCTAAAATCAAAATCACACGGATAGAGACTCCCTCGCGGCGGTTTCTAATGATTTGTATCTATCAGCTTTATGAATGAGGTTTATAAGTTTGATGCTCTGACAGAATAAACCACTTTACGAAATATGTAAGAGATATTGAAATACGCCCTGCTAATGTAAACTAAACTGCACACGACAAAATGGGCTGTATGTAGCTCATATTGCTTTAGACACAGTAACATCCTAATAATGTACCTGACTTTAGAGCAAAGTAATTTATAGCAATTATTAAGTGGCGGCGGCGGTCATCTTTTTGCTACTTGTCATCCGTGTTTTTTTTTTTCTTTCTTTTTTTTTCACACCTTATCGAAGCAATTATCGAAATCAATTCCCGGAACACAATTACTAGAATTTTATCATCACACCAACTAAAGCGTGTAGCATCAGCAAACATGACCGCGGAAAATATTATCACCTGTCTTTTGTTTTCTCTTGTTTTTCGTCCCTTCAGAATTCTTCCGCTATGTCCCTAAGCTTTTTGGCGATTTAGCAGTCAACAACATGAGATTAACCAGATTAAATAGCATAATTGTAACATCTTATTGTATGAATCTTACAGGTTATTCCTTACTTTCCTAGTCTTTCTCCAGCTCATTATTCATCTCAATAACTCGCCAACGTATTCGTATCTCGTGCAAGTGTTTTCTTTGATACTTGTTCGTCATGCCTCCAAATATGGCCTCACTTGAGAGCTGGTTGTGGTGGTTTTTGGTCGCCATTTTTAAGATCGGCGAGACGTATGCACATTTTAAAACAATGCCTAATTACAATTGTAAGTTCTCGTGCCTGATTTGTTGTGCTTTGAGGTTCTAAGGATAATTGATTATCAAAGTGAGTGGTAATGTTTCTGGTCATGTACACTTTCGTGAGCTTTGCCTTAAGGCATGGACTTCTCTGGTTTTGACGAAGTTTGGTTTCGCATGGACACAACGAAAACCCGCAACAGCTAGTCACCACGGTCGTCTTTTTTTATTTTCCAAATTGCAACGGTAAAATTTTGTATCTGACATGAAAGTCAAAGGTTTGGGCACATTGTAGTGTATAACTTCGCTTTGAAAACTACTGGGGGAATATAAAAAAAAGGGGCAGAAATCACCAAAGTTAATGAGTTTACCCACACATCGAGCCTATATTTTTCAAACATCTGTCGATGTTGGGAAGGCTCAATACCTTAAGATCTCCTAATACTCGATTGCTTAGCTGTATTCAATAACTCAAACCGTACCCTTAAACTCGGACATCCCGCCAACTCGAACATCGACTCGAAGTGATTTATCTGTTTATGTTTATGTTATGCTTTTTCAGAGTTAGATCTTTTTCCCAGATATTGGTGGATTTTTGGATGGTGGTGGCGAAAAAAAAAAGGGGGGGGGGGTGAATTGTACAACCGCCCGTCCGTCAAATGGTCGGTCCAGGATATATGGGGCATGCGCAATGATACACTAGGGAGGGCACATCAGACGCATGCGCGCTCCTGGACCGCAAAAAAAAACATAATCTTAGACTTTCTGTATATTGTATCTATCTTTATGCGGGTAACCACACCAGGGCCGGGTTCGTAGAAAGCAGGTTAACTCCACAGGGTTAAGTATTATTTAAAATCTACAAATTCAAGGCTACAAGAAATGTTTCTTCATTTCATCCAAGAGTTTTTTTTTTTAGATTATTATAATTGACAACCATAGCAAATTGTGATCAGATTCCAAAATTATTATTTCAATACTTTGAAAACTAAATTTATATATGATAGAAAAACAACCAAAACCTTTTTCTCATTTACTTACTTCAATACCACAACACCTATTTCTGTTAATTTTTCGTATTTCAGTAATAATTTTCTAGCAATATATATTAGCTTTTTGTCCTAAACGAAACTCAATTCTCCGGATATCATTGTCATATCGTGGATATGACAATGACTTTGAAAGACAAATTTCGGAGCGTTATACAACGAAGTAGAATGCAAAGATTAGCAAAAGTATATATATTTACTCAATAAACTCTTTACTTGTGTACTAAAGCGAAACCAAAAACTTCAAGGCAAGTTATCTAGACCCTCTTTGTGCGCTTAGAAGTATCACTTACCAAGAGAGTGCTTTTCCCCTTTTCTATCACTACAATACGATTCCTTGGCCAAGCGTGTAAAGTTTTCTTCAAAGACGTTTTTGCGTAGGATGTGAAGTGATCGTTTACAGGCAAGTTCTAGGTTTCTAGCAAGCGGCGTAAGGTATAAGCATCAAAAGATGTGACGCGATAAGACATATAATAACAGGAGCTGACATACCATTTCTAGTTTGAGTATCGCGCACAAAGTAAACTACTCAGGTACACTCATCAACAAGTGGAAAAGATTTAAAAATCAACATAATCCAGTTTTCATCTGTTGATTGAATTTTATCGAAATTGCGCACCTTTCAAAGAGAGAAAACGGTAGGTAATAAGATGTATAACATAACCATTAAAGCTCTGTCATCGCCCAATGGTTATTTCAATCAAAGGGCCGATATCTGCCGAAAGGGGAGACATGATTCGGCCAACTCGATGACGTTTTTCTCCGCGGTCTCTAAATTCTTAATCAGAATGTTATTTACGATGCGTGAAAAGTTTAAACAAGCCGATGGCAAAAAGTATCAACCGTTTCATTGTATTAGAAATTCATCAAGTTGATAAAGGTGAATTTTTCGCGCATGACATAAGGGTGATTTCAAACTGTGTAAACCTCGCGGTGATAACATACATGCCAAAGTTTATTATTTCATCGCAGTGCTTTCGTGTGAAACGTTGTTTTCGGCAAGGTTAAATACGTTGAGATCTATTAGATAGATATCAAGTCTCGATCAATTAAATGCAAAATGGTTTATTAATAAAGATAGTCGAACTGGAGTTAAAACAACCCATTTTGAATTTTTTTTCAAGAAAGAGGGAAAAATTTCTAAATAATGTTCTATGGCGTAAATTTCAGCTGAATTTCCCATGGATTTGATAAGTGTTCAATTGTTCTACTACTTCTTTGAAAATCCACATGCTAATGACAACCGTACTGTGAATAAAAACACAGGACTTTGTTACATAAGTAATTTTTGTATTTTACCAAAATACAAGATATGAGCTCTCTTTTCAATTTACTCAAATTCCCACTGGGTGAGGAAGTGATACCAGACCCCCCCCCCCCCCCCCTCTCCACTCCCGCCACTCTTTTTCAAGCCGATACTGTAGCTCGATACTGTAGCTCGAACGTGTGTAGTGCTGAATTAGGACGATTACCTCTCAGAACAAAAGCATAGTGTAGAGCGATCAAACTTTGGCTTAAACTTTCAAACAACAATGGGAACAACGAAAAACTCTCCCGCAAAGCATTCACTGCCATATCTAATTATGAAAGCAAGAACTTTTGGCATAGAAAAATTAAACAAATACTGACCTTGCGGGTAGGAGCGATATTTGGCTGACTGACACAAACACTCCCGAAGCAACTTACAGTTTTCTTCAACAAAGGCTTTATGACATTGAACAACAGACATGGCTCAGCTCTATTCAAAATGACAACAGAAAAGACCAAGCCCAAAAGAACAAATTGCGTACGCTCAGAAAATTTAAACTGTCCCACAATTTAGAAGATTATCTAACGGACTTAAAAAATATTGAACATAGGTTTGCCCTTACTAAATTCAGACTAAGCAATCATAAGCTAGCAATTGAAAATGGAAGGTATAAAAAGCCATAAAAAAAACGAAAGAAAATGCTTAGTATGCCAGACATGTAATATGGAGGATGAAGAGCATTTTCTGTTTGAATGTCCGGCCTACATGATCGGGATGATTTACTGGAATTCCTTAAAACGCATGCAAGTATCAATGTTAGACACCATGCCAAAAAAGAAAATAATTTCGTCAGAATGGGATTGAGCCGGAATGAAAACGTGAATCGGCGCTTGAAGCTTGATGACAACGTACAGTGACGTCACCTAATCATTCTAAACAACAAGAAAAAAAATGCAAAAGGCAAAGTAAGAAAAACATATCAACACCATTCAATATTATTAATTTATTTAATTATTTGTGGATTTACGCCAATGTAAATGTGTTATAAGGTGCCATGAATAAAATATCTATCTATCCAGCCCCCCCCCCCCCCCCCCCCCCAACCCAGCGGTCTTTGCCCGGGGGTTCCCCGAAAGTTTTCTGCTCATACATAGCACACCGCAGAAGAAACGGAATTTCCGGTTCCGTGAGAGGAGCATGGTAGGTATACAGGAGTCATCAAGACACGCACGAAGGCCAAGATTAATTCACTGGGACCGAGAGTAGCGTTTCTGCCCGACTCAGTGCTCCTCGGTCCTTTATGCGCCACAGGATACCCAATGTTCGAAAATGAAACATTTCAAAATAAACCTAAATTAATTTAGCCGAGAGCGGTGAATAGATTATCTAAAATTGTAAAAATAACTCCACTTATGTTTTACTTTTCGGCAAGTAAAGTGGGTGTTAATGAAAATGTGTTATACTGAAAATGTGATAATAATAGTTTGTCGTTTGATTTCGTCCTTTCCGTGACGACCTGAACACTAGAGCTTAGTCTAACTGTCCAAGAGCAGACAAGATAACGATTGACGTCGGAAAGGCATCGCAACTCGTCGGGGAATTCATGTTCGGCTTCGTTCGCCGAATCAAAAGCCGGTGCCAAGAGTCGTCAGCAAGGGGAATAGAGCACGCCTCTCCCTAGACTCCTCGCAGCTTTTTCAAATCATGGCTATTAGCTCATATTTCCATTCCGAAAATGCCCCAAAACAGGAAAACTATCATGTGCAAACATTAATTGCCTCTCTATCAATCTGTCTGTCTATCAATCCGTCAGTTTGCCCATTGGAAGGACTTTTTACATGTTGTCGATAAGGCTATTGTTCTAAACTATTTGTTTCAGCTCTAACAATCATCCTTTGTTGTTTTTTTGTGATGAAGACATTGTATGCTATTTACAGTAATAGTAACTCTTTAAATAAAATATATTTGATTGACTTAATTGTTTTATGAATACCATGCGAAACGATATATTCTGAATTCTTACGTTTTGATTTTAGTGAATAATAATAATATAATATAATAATAATAATCGTTTATTCATACTTTTGTAGCATAAGCTAAATTACAGTATGTCGGCCGATGCACACTACACTTAACAATGTATAAATATATACTGGCATAACTACTGGAAACGAATTGTGATAAAGTTATTATACCTTTCAGTTACACCAACTAGTCTTTTGTCATCATTTTGTACAACGGAAGAAATTGCATTGATCCCAAGTGGCCCATGAGCTTAGTAGGTGCCATTTTAAGAGCAATACAATGGCACCCTTAGACACGATGGCATGATAACCAATCCGTCACTTTGCCACTCTATTTAAACTATAGTATTTGTATTTGCGCCACAATTTGCGGCTTTTGGGTGAATTGAAGCTGGATATTTAGAGTACAGTTACTCCTATCCCCTGACAGAGAATCTTGCTATATGGCTGCCTTTTTTACTGGTGGAGGAGGCCTTGTCCATTGGGCACGCGTGGGGCACGTGGATATAGCTAAGGTCACGTGACATCAAACTCTATCCACCCTACCCACTTGAAGACCACCCCTCCCTCTTCCCTCTCGATTAAAATCCCCCCTGAACAACCCCCTTCCCCGCACCCATCCTTCTCCTCAACTACCCTCCTCGTCCTCGTTCTCGTCCTATTATTGTGGATTTATGCTATTCAGTTTAAAATCTCACCGTTACTATATATGTTTCCTTGTTCCTTATTAAAGATCAAATACAAACAAGCATATTTCCGGCATTTTTCGTGTGAAGATCCTTCCACTCAATGCTAAGCTATTTGTACAAGTCTCCAGGGCAGAAATCAGGCCTTTTAAAGGAAACTCTTGAAATTAGACAGAACTATAGGGCGGCAGATCTATTTGATCGGAATAATGAGACGAACCCAAGTATTAGTTCATACATGAGAGATTGTCCTAATTCTTTTTTACTCTTAAATTTTTGTTATTGTTTTTTTGTTTTGTTTTTTGTAAATGTACACAATAGCAATATTTTTTCTTATCCTCCCTTTTAAGTTACCAATAACCTGTTTTTTTTTTTGAGGGCTGACAAAATTATTCGCATATCTGAAAATAAAATTCAAACATTTATTTTTTTAGTTTTTTTTACTTATGAAAGGTTTAGCTGAATATTTATTCTACGAGAAAAGTGTTAAGAAAATCTCAGGGGGATTTCATATTCTTTCTCTGATTAGTGAGTCTAATTAGCATTTGCAATTATCGAGCTCGATAATATTGCTTTTTCTATTCTGCTTATTTTGTAAACCTTGCAGTAATTAGATTCTTTTTCTCATCATGAAATAGATACTATAGCTTTTATAAACAAAAGCTTACCACATACGAATTTATTTGGTTGAGATCGACTTTTGCGAAAATATAGAGGGTATCTTATTCACAATCTAATCAAGATCAGACTTGGAGGTTTATTCTAAGATAAGAAAAATAAGTAAGTAAAAAATAGTAAAAATAACACACAGGTTAAATACCCTATACAAAATAACATACCAGTAAAGATACCCTAGAAAAATACCAAGCCAGTAAAGATACGCTAATAAAAATAACAAACCATTAAAAATACCCAAGTAAAAATAACACACCAGTAGAAATTTACTAGTTAAAATAACACACCAGTGGAAATTTACCAGTAAAAATATTACACCAACAGAAATAAAATAGTAAGTAAAAAAACACCAGTACTTACAGCCGCCAAGGCCCGTGGAATAGCGTCCACCTCGTCCAAACAATAAGCTTCAACTAATCAGGACCTGTTAAAGCTTTGACAAGCAGACCAATAATCGATAGCGCACATTGTTAATCTGATCTGGTGGGGAGCCACTTAAAATATAAGGCCACAATTTACTAGGAAACCTTCAGTGGATTTTAAGCGACAGCTGAATTATGAATATCATAATGCGACAAAAAGGGACAAAGAGGAAATGGCTTTTGTAGAGTTACGTTTTTAGGTAAAGGTAAATTGGTTATTAGGCGTAGCGCTAATCGCGAGGACTGTTGTTTATATCTTGATCAGATCAAAAATAATATCAATAATGATAATTCGCTGTACAACTAAATTTCAGGCTATGTGCGCAACTATAGGAATTAAGGCTAAATCTAACAGTAACAAACTTGGAAAAGCGATCTGTTTAACAGGAACAAGGTGGGATTTTTTCCAGACCTAAGGCATATGCTGTGTTTTGAATAAATGTTTCTGTTATGAATCCAGGAAATAAACTGGGTTATTATGCTGGAGTTGCCAATAGGATCTATAGAGTATAGAGAAAGAGATAGAGTAGAACCTTGATAATCAGAAGCGGATGTAGCTTTTCATTAAAAGGGGGGATTTAGCTCAGTGACATTGTTACGTATGGCTTTCTGGCAGCCCAAAGGCTCGGGGTTTAAACCCCCTAAACCCTCCCCCTAGATCCGCCACTGATAATACAAACACGGATACATAAACTCGAACTGAGTTCGAAATCTCTTGGATTTGGACACTCGGATAACTCCAACTGAAAGCCCGAATAATTTGACCACATTTTACATCGTTGAAACTTAAAATATATTTCAAGTATTTAAAGTACATTTCATTTCTACCATCACTGACAAATCTAATTTTAATTCCTTAAAATAGTTCTTGTGAAAGTTTAATTAGTTTAATTCGATATGTCATTGAATGTATATGGTAAAACGTTAAAAGCTATTTCCTACGTTTTCCAAATGTTTAAAAAAACATCAACATTAACGATGGGTCGTCTGACTCTGTTCTGACGAATTTTAAAACTTTGCATATAAATTATAATATGTAAAACAATAACCAAAATAATATCGTGTGATTACTCTGCTATCCCTGGGTAATCTTGCTCCTATCAAGACCCTTTCGAAACACTTTACTTTCTTCGTAGAAATGGTTTATTATTGTCGCTTATTTTTATCTTCACGTCTTTGTGTTTAGTGTGATACAGAGTTTCTATTGGGAGCAATATGAGACCGCCGACACTGTTGAACCGGAACCTGGTATTTAAACGCTGTATTATATAAATATAGAAAATATGATATATATAAATATATATTACGTTGATTTTCTAAATTCGCTTTTAGCCGCCATTTTGTCATCCTAGCAAAACACCAAGGATTAGAAAGCATCAGTTTCCATCGACTTTTTGAGTAAAGCTTTTTTGATATTTAAAAAGAAGCATCAACTTATGTTTGAGGTGGTTTCAAAATATTTGTTCACGTTATTTTTCTTCCAATATTCACCAACCATAACAAAGGAGTGGCGTCTGAATGGTTTCAAAATTCAAACAAATTATACAAAGCACTCCAAAAGAAAGCTTATTCAAGCAACAATAAGACAAACCGGATGGTATAATTGTAAAATAATAAAATATGTGAATGTAGTCGCGTTAAAAATCTAGAGAAATAAAACAGTCCTGTTGCCATGGCCACCGCCTACTTTAGAGTAACAATTTTTTGTTATCCGTTGAGATAAGAGTGAACAAAGTTTAAAAAACGCACAGGACAAAACATTCGGCAACGAAATAATAACCAAAGTCAAACCAATTTGTCACCGAATCAATTAACTTGTAATAGTTTTAAAACCGTTATGCATTAAAATCATTATCCATTTACAAAATTGGAAATGAGTTACTTTGATCTTACCCTTTCTGGTTGCGAGCTGCTTGAACTTTAACTAATATTTTTTTTCCTTATAAGAGCACAGACCATTACCATTCACAGCCGTTTTGTAAAATCCCTCTCATAAAAGCCAGAAGGCATCAATTAGAGTATTCAAAAGATAGACCCAACTTCACAAAACCCTAATCAACAGCTCTTTGGTACTTTTTGAAGATACTGGATCCCAATAATTTAAAAGTGTCTACCTTTTTATGGAATTAGTATTCTTTACAAGTTTTTAAATAGACTTAAATATCGGGTAATTAACGTGCCGTAAAGGCGATGATGACATGATATAAGAAACTCGTTTGAGATAAATGCACTATAATTATGATATAAATAGGTGGGAAGTTGAAGGGAGTACTGGTTCCGCCTAGGAATCAATCAATAACGTTCATCTGACAGGGCCGTAACAAAAATATCCCCCAAAAAATGTAATCAGGCTAAAAATCTATACAAATAATATTTAACAAGCAATTCAAACGGTTAAGTTTGTTTAGCCGAGATAGCAATAGATGTTGACCATATTACACAATAAATAATGCATATTATTGTGTACAACAAAAATTCACTGACATGTCTAGGCCTTCGGGATTCCTGTGGCGGCGTGCAACCTTCTCTCCCTTTTTTTTGCTTGCCAGCCACAGGATACCCAAAACCACGGAATTAGTAATTTCGAATTGATCCACTAGAGGGCAAGCATAACCACGTTCTTTCCATTGTATTACACAGTGAACACTGAGATACTAACCTTTTCCCTCACATAGTATTACCACTTACCATTGATAACACGCAATACTGACCAGGTTAAAAAAGATCGTGTGCGGTGGTTTGTTCATTGCTTTTAACAATGCTAAATTTCGAAATGAATTTTAAGAATAAAATGTACGGGGACTGAAATTCACGCATTTAGCCTCCATTTTGTTGGGGGTCATCAGAACGAGCCCTGATAGTCAGTAAGGCTTGTACTCAGGGGCGTAGCCAGAGGGGTGGCCCAGCACCCCCCTCCCCCCCTTCCAGCAACCAAAAATACAGTAAACGTACAAGGCATTGTCTACAATACATGAGAAAATGCCTTGAAAGGGCCTTTTGGGCCCCCTCCTGTTACAAATCCTGGCAACGCCGCTGGTACTAACTCAGTCACCATAATCTGCCTGGCCCATTCAGTCTTTGGACAGGTAGGCAGTCTTTTAACAACAATTAATCGGTCTTCGACCAGTTGTTGGCTGTCCTTGGCGTTGTAGGGAGTCTCTCACTTTGATAAATGTCATGCTTGTCGGTCGAAGCAACTTGCAAAGGGGCTGCAATTTTCGGGGGATGGGGGTATTTCTGATTTCTCGCTTGCACTGTCATCTTAATAATTTGTTCAGATTTTCCTTAACCTAATTCTGACACCAAAAACAAAGACAATAATTTGCAAATTTTTATTAAAGCTTTCCCAAAAAACCTTTTCCATCAATTGAATCATATAATGCCTTAATTTTGTTAGACATTGTCATCATGTGAACAAGTCACTCAAGGAGAATGATGACATACCAAATGCCTACCCCCTCCGCCAGTTGGGTGTAGGTCGCCGAGAGTCTCTAGCAGCTTCGATAGATCTCTTGCCAGTCGGTCGACGCAATCGGCCAGAGGGGCGTTGTCTTCGGCCAGAGGGGCAAAGTCTTCGGCAGGTTGAGCGTGGTCTTCGGCCAGAGGGTCGTACGGCATCTCTTTCTTCGATTGATGTCCTTCCTGTCGGTCTTCGCTCTTGACTGGTGGGGCGCGTTTTTCGGCCAGTGGGACGGCGTCTTTGGCCAGTGGGGCGTGGTCTTATACCAGTGGGGCGTGGTCCCTTGTTTTCATTTTCCACTTGCTCTTTCATCTTGCCAACTCGTTGTGCGAACTTAGAAGGCCGTTGTTTGATCATGGCGTCTTTTATCCTTTCAATACAGGAGAGGTAATGTCTTTTTATCGCCTTCATAGGCACGTTCGTAATCGTGACCACTGAATTGAAATTCATTTTTTGTTTTTCACAGCCCGAGCAAACCACGAAGGTTCCCAAACAACCCACCACCAATAGTGTGATCACACTACGCCCCTCCGGCCGAGGACCAAGTCCATCTGGTGAAATACGACGTCCCACTCGCCAAGGACCACGCCCCTCAGCTGGACAACTACGCTCCTCAGATGGAAGATCACGCCCCTCTGGCCGAGGACCTCGCCCCACCGGCCAAAGACCACGTCCATCTGGCAAATGGCGTCGACCGACTGGCAAAAGCTAGAGACGCCTGGCGACATACCCCAAACTGGCGAAATACGACAAACTATTAAAACTACTCCCAACTGTCCGAGTAAGAATCCTTACTGGCCGATGGAGACGTCCAAATGGCCGAGAACCACGCCGAACCGGCGGTTTACGACACCCAACCGGTGGAGGGCGACGCCCAACTGGCTATTTAAGGCGCTCTACCGATAGAGGATGACGCCGTTCTAGTGATGAGGTTAAAGCTTCTGGCATGACACCAGCTTGCCCACATTATGAAATATTAAAAAAAAAATGAATAATATTATTCAATGTATGCAAAACTTTAAGGAGAATTTAAGAAATTGCTTTGCAAGATTTTTTGTTTGTTTTAGTTTTGGGTGCCCGGAATATCGTGAACAAAGGGAAATATATGCCCTTTGTAAGGGACTGTGCAATAATTATCAGGAGGGGATCGTAAAGTGAGTCACACTTAGGGAAAAATGACAAAGGACCCCCCTCCAACAGCGGCGAGTTTAGCTCTGTCCCCCCGTCCCGCTTTCCAAAAATTATGATGTGCCCCCCCCCCCCCCCCCCCCACACCTCTACACACACCAACATTTCCTATGTTCTATACTATATAATACCTCATTACACTTAATTTTCGCGACGTCAAAATTTCGCGATTTTGAGATGGCGATATTTCCCGTTTTCCCTATTTTCGTAAAACCAGGTCACTTTATTTTTGCGATTTTGGGATTATAAAATCAAGCAAAACAAGTGGAATTAAAATGTGCTGTAATCATCAAAACTGAAACAAAAAGATGTGTGGGCTCAATTTAGTTTCATAAAAATCTATAAAGTCCAACTCAACTTCTTACCGTACTAAATGTACATTAGATGACTAAATAGACAAGGTGTTTCCATAAAGCGGCCAATATTCCCCATATAGGCTTCTTGTGTACTCACTTAATTTTCGTGCATCCTAATTATCAGGACATTAAATTTTCGCGTCACTTTATTTTCGAATCTTTTCAAATCGCGAAATTAAAGTGACGCGAAAATTCATATAAAGAAAACGTTGTCGTTTTGGGGGTCTGGTACCGAGGAATCTTAGTTTCTTATCCAATACTTTTTCCATTGATGGTCATAGTCACTGTTTTACTCTTCTGATTACAAGTCATAAAGTTTACGAAGGCCATGCGATAAGGCAACATAAAAAAAATAACAAAAATCATGCAGTTTTTCCAAATAAGGAATATATTAGTTTCCTTATATGGAAGTGACCACGTTTTGCAAAAACGACAATTTTTGGCTAAATTTTCTTGATATGAAGTGTAATAAGGTACTACAATGTACCTGAATTCACTGTACTATGAGGTAATCCACTTTACAAATTGTAAAGCTTGAAAGCAGATATCAATATTTTTTATCCGAAAACCCTGCTTGTTCTGGAAGGTTCCTCTAAGACGATTACAAGCCGAAGACTCATGGTAAGAGAGCAACATAAGGGCGTGCAAAACGGAGACAAATGATCTCCAGGACAAGCTTCGTGCTATTGTGACAAGATATCTAAATATGACGACAATCTATCAGAGAATGGCAAACTCGAGAATCGACTAAATTGTCTTCATAAATTTAACAGTGAAAAACTTCATTTTATTAAGTCTGGCATTGCAAAGGACATGTTGCACCTCCCTGAAGACTAAGATGGTATCATGACCACATATGAGGCGACAAATATCTGTCTACGACATCCAACGCAAGGGAAAAGAAGAGCAGAAGAAAAAAAGGAAAAAAGGAAAAAGATGCTCGCTGCTTCCGAAAGTCGCAGAAAAAGAGCATTAATTTTTCGTTCCTTGGGAGGAGACACGATTGTAGAGAACTATGAAGCAGATATTACCCAACTGGAGACATTACCCAACTGGAAACAGTTGACCAGAAAATACCCTCTCTGTTGACGGATAAGGCATATCTGCGTAACCTTTGCAAAATGCATTATTGGGGAAGCCCACAATATCGTCTGGGTCTTCTGCGCATGAAAATTTTTCAATCTAATATTGAAATTTTCTGACTTGATTGTGTGTTGCTTCTACAATGTTTAGCAATTGTGGCTAGCCATAAAAGTGCATCTGTAAACATTTGGAAATTTTTTTTTGAAATTAAAAAAAAGTTAAGGCCTCTCCCTCTTATGTGAAAAAGTAAAGGTTGATCCCCCCTATCTTAGCATCCTTTTAAATTAGTGACCCCCTCTAGTTTTATAGTCTCCTCACCTCCCAGGCGCATACACAGGAGGTGCGCAGATGGCGATGATGAATGTGCTTCTGGTTTTTGCTGTTGTGCTGTGTCTCTGCACCGCAAAGGTATTCGCGTCTGACGGTAAATTTTGGGAATGCGCGCGCTTTAAGTTAAAAAATGTGTTAAATCTGCGATATGAGTGTTTCTTTAGTTTGATTCAAATTTAGAATAATGCCTATTCTCTTAATGCCTATTCTCTACTATCAAAATGTTTCTTTTCTTTTCACAGACGATTTTCAAGATGAACTGGAGGATCTGGAACTGGAGGATGACGCGAACGCTGCCACAACCTCGACGGCACAGCCCGAGCAAACCACGAAGGCTCCCGAACCATCCACCGAGTGGGTGATCGAACAGATTGTAATGGCCATGAAGGAGAAAATTGATAATGAAATGGACAAGGAGAAAGTTTTCGAATGGGGAGCCGAAGCATTCAAGACTAATTTTGAGCAGAAAATGAATCACAATTCAGGAATCACGATTACGAACGCGCTTGTGAAGGCGATAAAAGAACATTATCTCTCCTGTATGGAAAAGATGAGAGACGCCATGTTAAAACACGGCCTGTCTGAGTTCGCACAACGAGTTAGCAAGATGATAGAGCAAGTGAGAAATGCTCCACGCCCCACAGGGCGAAGACAACTCCCGACCGCCCACAGACGCCGTCCCACCGGCCGTAAAACGCGCCCAACTGGTCAAGGGCGTAGACCGACTGGGATGACATCAAGGGGACAGACCATAACACTAATATCCTTTCGTCCACATGACAAAGCCCAAATAAATTATTACATATTATTCAATGTATGGGAAAATTAAGGGAAAGCTTAATAAAAATGCTTTCCATAAATTATTGTCTTAGCTTTGGTCGTTATGTCGGGCTTAACATTAGAACATACGAGTGCGCGCGCCTATGTCGTTATATCACAGTGGCGGATCTAGTATTTAGAAAGGGGGGAGGGGGACTTATTTGACATGCCTCATCTCATCCCACATTCTGATTCAAAATGCATGACTTGTTTCGCCTAGTGCAGTGGCCTGGCTTTCTGTCACGAACATTGTCTGGTTTTCGTCAAGTGAATAGCATCGCGATACATCCAATTCGGCTATCACAATTTGGAACGATTTATCTTTTTATGTTTAAATCCTTTTTTTTTTTTCGCCCAAAAGGGCATGTCACCCCCGTCACCACCCCTGGATCCGCCACTGTATCACTAGTGTGCACCAGGCAAAAGCAACTTCTCAATTTTGATTGAACTGAAATTCTTGACTAGCATGTTGTACCTGCTAATTGCCACAAGCATATTAATAAAAAAATCAGAATCATAGCCGTAACCGTATACAAGGGAAAGGTTTTTGAGCAAGCTTACGCATTTTGAGAAATCTTTTTCGACGTATTTCTTGTGTACACTACTAGTATAGGTTTGTACACTACAAGCATAGGTTTCTCTTGAGAGTTTCTTTACTTGAAAGCGCGATCGAGACCTCCGGTAGCTGTATACTTCTCGTGGTGCAGGCGGTCTCCCGAGGCCAAAAGTCAATAATGTGAATCAGACAGCAAATATAAACTGCTCAGTGCCCTACCGGGTCCTTGTTATTGGTAATTGGCTCCCTGTGGCTAAATTAATAAGGGATTTCACGGCTAGTAATAATACTATTTGAATAGGGGCTAGAAGAGAGGTTAGTGTGATACAATAGGGGCCCAGCATGCTAAAGGAAGGCTTTATTAGCTGTCGTATTTTGTTGGCATGGTTGAATAACTGCGCGTCAGTCTGGTGACTGTTTTGCGTTTTAGTGCAAAATAAGGGCGTTACTTCTCGGGAAAACAAACGCCTTACTTTTAAAAATACATTTTTTAATATCTTTCTGGATTGATAATTTGATCTGATTTGGCAAGTCATTTGTACGGTTTTTAATTATTTAAGGTATGGCATTTTCTCAAAATTGAAAGATTATTTACTATAAGCCTAGCAATACTAGCTGCTTTGAGTGTTTTTTTTTCGGTTTAGATTGTTTGACACTACTTATATCTAACAAACATTTGAACAAAATCATTTGAGGAAGCTGTAACTATTTTTTTATAATTCTCCTTGTCGTAAACCTCTGCCATCATCAATGCATGATCAATTAGTTATTTGAATCTACTGAAGTGTTTACATAGCGAGCATTTTCCATGTGAGTTCCCACTATGCGTCCCTGGGGACGCCAGAATAAACAGCCTCAGTCAGCCGCCATTTTGTCATCCTAGCAAAGTACTAAGTCTGAAAAAAAGCATCCATTTCCATCGGCTGATTCGGGGAAGCCAATGCAATAGTTTCGAATGAATTTTGCTAATACAGTATTCAAATTTGCTCTTCGATGATTATTTCGAGATCTTAACACAATGTGTCTTCCAATAATACATAGAAACAATAACAAAGGGAACTTAAAGTGCGAGTTGGGTTGTATTGTAATTCCAGTGTGTTTAGGTCTACAACGTGTGCCCTTACCAGTGATTATTAACTCGCATGTCAGCATCTATATATCTTCCGGATTTTCGTTTTGTTCCATTCAATTTATCTCTAAATTAAGGTTTCCATGATCCGTTATTAAAATTAACCTTCATTCTTTTACGAGCGGTAGGGGTGCTGAAGCAATTGGGGCTCCCATTTTCGCTCATTTTTGAACACGGCTGATCCATGCTTTTTATCAATCCCTTTGTGTTTTGGGTGCTAAAAAGACTTTTGAGGGTAACTTGATCCATTTACCTTGAAATTTCTAGATCCTTTAGAGCGCTTAGGTAACCAGACGAGTGTCGCTCGCCCATCAATCAATCTAAGAGCTCCAATCATACATAGCACTTGATCGTTAAGATATATCACTTAATCGGTGCTTGAAATAAAAGGCTGGCCCCTACCCTGGCCCAGACAACGTTTCACCAATTTCCGATTTTTTTCTCAGATAAACTTCCCCGCTCATTGGCTTTATAATCATGTATCAAATTTTCATGATGAGTAATTCTGCGGGTATGCTTTTTGAGCGCGGGAAATTGAACACGGCGAGTTTCGGGAGTGTACTTGCCCTACGCTCAAGCCGAAGTGTCATTATGATCGTACTAGAAGTTAATCAAGGAAGAAACCATAACACCCTAGGAGCTCAAAATCATGTAAAGAGTAACTTCGCAAAGTGAAGACCCTCGTTGTTTTTATTTCCAATTAGCCTCAGTCCTCGCAGCTTGATAGTTAGCCACTAATAAACTCTGAACAGACTTGTCAGCTATTCGTTTCGAACAATAGCGGTAACAATGGACCAAGAAAACAGGAGGCAATAGTTTATTCTAATAAAACGTTTGCAATAAAACAGATAATGAATTTGATTAGTCATTGACGAGAATTTAATTAAGGACCTTAGGGGATAAATGTCAATAGCTTATTTGTTGTGACATTGAGTTATTGATGTGTGGTTTCACCGAAGCCGTAAACGTTCTCTTTCTTTGACCCGAGAAGACTGTGGGATTTCAGCGCGTCTTAGGCGAGTTAAGGCTGCATGATTGGTAATCCTATTAAAGGATAGATCCTTGTGAAGCTTTCAAATACCTTTTGCTAGAGAATCATACTATTGTTGAAGGTTGACCATGGAAGGCCTTACAGCGTTTGTGTCAAATTTTGAAGAGTGTGGACGTCTGGGGAACTTGCTCAACAAAGAGATACAGTGCATTTCCTCGAGTCCCAAGAACGAGCCCGAAAAGCCACCAAGTGCGAAAGTCGTCCTGCCGTTCAGTATAGAGGGAATCTTAGGGTCGAGAATCCAAAAGACGAAGAGTGATCCCGAAAGAACTGAGAGACGTTCAGCATCTTTGAAACCTGGTAAGAGTGGTAACAATGTAAAATAATGGAAATCGCACATATGAATCTAAGAGCCTGCTAGCACAGCCCTAAAGAAATAAAAGACAAGTCTTTTATGCTAGCAGGGATATGAATCTGGGATATACCTGTCCCTCCACACACACTGTTGTATCAAAACGTGTATCTGGAGGCGTATACTTTGCGACACTGAACCGTAGTACTATTTCACTCAAGTATTAAATTGCGTGGAATAAACAGAGTAGTCACAGTGATAATATTTACATTTGTGGCAATACTTACAAACCTTCTACTCCCGATTTTCAACTGTTTCATTATTGTGGAGCTTTCTGTATGAAATGACGGGTGATGGTCGTCACATTTTACGCCAAACATAAAGCAGTCATGCCATTCTTGAGGGTTTAATGTTTGCGTTTTCACTTAACGAGAGAGTTATTAAACAAACTGTGCTCATGTTTTGTTTTTCAATATGGTGATACAATCGATAAGGTTGAAGAGCAAACACTTAGGGGTATTTTGGTTTCTTAGCCACTATTATCTGCTTTTTTATCTTATCGAGCTTGCTAACTAAAAATTAATTTCCGAATAATAAGATTATTTCTATATAATTTGTGTATACCTTATGTGAGCTCCATGGAGAAAATAGTGTTTTATTTGTCCTTTTAGCATCCATCTGCTTATTATCTTATCATGTCCCTACTAAAATACATCCCCCTTATAACATGGTTTCATTATAATTTTGGTAAATAATGTACGTATTTGTATGTATTTCGTAATGTATGTATTTCTTTTAATATAATTTCATCGTAAAAATAGAATAGTCTGATGGTATTGATAAGCATGCTCGCCCCTCTAATTGATTCCTAATTCAAAATGATTTTAAAAAAATGAACAGTTGTCGACCATAGAATTGCTCGCATGCAGGATGGGGAGGGGGCAGTCACTTGCAGGATGGGGAGGGGGACAGTCACTTGCAAGATGGGGAGGGGGATAGTCACTTGCAGGATGGGGAGGGGGCAGTCACTTGCAGGATGGGGAGGGGGCAGTCACTTGCAGGATGGGTATGGGGGCAGTCACTTGCAGGATGGGGAGGGGGATAGTCACTTGCAGGATGGTTATGGGGGCAGTCACTTGCAAGATGGGGAGGGGGATAGTCACTTGCAAGATGGGGAGGGGGATAGTCACTGCAGGATGGGGAGGGGGCAGTCACTTGCAGGATGGGTATGGGGGATAGTCACTTGCAGGATGGGGAGGGGGATAGTCACTTGCAGGATGGGTATGGGGGCAGTCACTTGCAAGATGGGGAGGGGGATAGTCACTTGCAAGATGGGGAGGGGGATAGTCACTTGCAGGATGGGGAGGGGGCAGTCACTTGCAGGATGGGTATGGGGGCAGTCACTTGCAAGATGGTGAGGGGGATAGTCACTTGCAGGATGGGTATGGGGGCAGTCACTTGCAAGATGGGGAGGGGGATAGTCACTTGCAGGATGGGTATGGGGGCAGTCACTTGCAAGATGGGGAGGGGGATAGTCACTTGCAAGATGGGGAGTGGATAGTCAGTTGCAAGATGGGGAGGGGGCAGTCACTTGCAAGATGGGGAGGGGGATAGTCAGTTGTAGGATGGGGAGGGGGATAGTCACTTGCAAGATGGGGAGTGGATAGTCAGTTGCAAGATGGGGAGGGGGCAGTCACTTGCAAGATGGGTAGGGGGATAGTCAGTTGCAAGATGGGGAGGGGGATAGTCACTTGCAAGATGGGGAGTGGATAGTCAGTTGCAAGATGGGGAGGGGGCAGTCACTTGCAAGATGGGGAGGGGGATAGTCACTTGGAGGATGGGGAGGGGGATAGTCAGTTGCAGGATGGGGAGGGGGATAGTCACTTGCAAGATGGGGAGGGGGGCAGTCACTTGCAGGATGGGGAGGGGGATAGTCAGTTGCAGGATGGGGAGGGGCATAGTCACTTGGAGGATGTGGAGGGGGATAGTCAGTTGCAGGATGGGGAGGGGGATAGTCACTTGCAGGATGGGGAGGGGGCAGTCACTTGCAGGATGGGGAGGGGGATAGTCACTTGGAGGATGGGGAGGGGGATAGTCACTTGCAGGATGGGGAGGGGGATAGTCACTTGCAGGATGGGGAGGGGGATAGTCACTTGCAGGATGGGGAGGGGGATAATCACTTGGAGGATGTGGAGGGGGATAGTCACTTGCAGGATGGGGAGGGGGATAGTCACTTGCAGGATGGGGGGGGCATTTACTTGCAGGATGGGGAGGGGGATAGTCACTTGCAGGATGTGGAGGGGGATAATCACTTGCAGGATGGGTATGGGGGCAGTCACTTGCAGGATGGGGAGGGGGATAGTCACTTGCAGGATGAGGAGGGGGATAGTCACTTGCAGGATGGGGAGGGGGCAGTCACTTGCAGGATGGGGAGGGGGATAGTCACTTGCAGGATGGGGAGGGGGCAGTCACTTGCAGGATGGGGAGGGGGATAGTCACTTGCAGGATGGGGAGGGGGGCAGTCTTTTGGAGGATGGGGAGGGGGGCACCGTCTTTGCAGGATGGGGATATAGGTGACAGGACACCTTAAAACAGTTAATCAATGTGTAGGAACATCCTAGATTTCAATATTTCTATCATATTCATCCCCTTCCCTCTATGAAAAACACATACACCGACTCTTTTATCGTAAGAAAAAGCCAGCCTGCTTAGTTTTGGCCCAGGTAGCGGATCTCTTTGATCTTCTGCCCAATTAAAGGGATTCAAATTCTTCGCTGCCTTCAAGGAAGCGCTAAGGAAAAGCATGTAACTGGATAAAACGGTTTCTTTATCTGTTATTCTTAACTCTTTTTATGTATTAATTATTATACATATGTATAGGAATAGATAAATAGATATTGGCGGAAACCGCCAATAAGAGGGTCGCATGGGTAATCAATATAGATGATAGGTTCTACTTTATTTTGGTTCTCTGTAAGTATGATTAGTTGTTGCCTTTGAGAGTACATTTGGAAATGCTTTACGGGCTGACTATATGTAAAGGGAAGAGTCTTTTTTTTACGATATTTGTGGCGCGACAAGTCGGGGGGCTGTGCCTCCAGGCAATATTTTCTTGTTCGAATTCTGTTTCAAGAACTTTCTAGATAGCTTTGGCTTCTTGGGGTTTTGTTTGTATGTGACGATTGGTATAACTTTGATACGCACTAAACCGGCTCTAGAATAATGAAGCATGTATGAAAATAGATCCATCCATACAGATGACGCAAAAGTTTATACAAAATAAAAACATGACTTGGACCACCCATCTATTCCACCCCGACTCGCGAACTGGTCATAATGCGAACTAAAATTCGCGGTTTTTATTTATTCAAGATTTATTTTTCCGGAAGGAAAGATAAATAGAAAACTAAACATGCACTAGGGGGAAGGTTTTACAGAAGCAAGCTCCATTTCTAGCTTGTTTAAAAGGTATCTAAGTGTGAATTAATGAAATAGGTGTTTGTTTCTAGCCCCCAACCCCCGACTGGGTGGTCCTAGTTATCCCCCCCCTACTTTTCCAACCCCACCCAATCATCACCACTATTATCTTTCTCTAAACCACAGGGGCGGATCCATAATTTTATAAGGGGGTGGGGGACGGGTAGGGTTGGATTAGAGGGTTCGGATATAAGAGACTTTATTTTGTCATTTTATTCAAGATAACAAAACATAATTTCATTACTGAAAAGAGAGATGGGATATCCGGCTTTAAACTGCCGTGGACGGCTTATTAAAATTTAAACGGCTCTTTTAAACTTGAACTAGAAAGAAATATAACAACCAAGGAATAGAATACAGCCTTTCAGCTAGCAGAGGGCTTCATCCCACAAATCTGGCCATTCCCTAGGGCCAAACACAAAGAGACAAAAATGCAGTGACTATTGACCTTTGCCTTTCGCCTGAAGCAAGACGACTAAATCCTAATTTTGGATTAACACGTTTCTCAACTCATTAATTAAAACACTTTACAATCGGATTAGTCTTAGTGATGCTGTCATCAAAGACTATTGATATAAACAATTAGCGATGATAAGGCCAAGAGGGGAATCCTTAATTTGCTATTTGTATCTGCGGGGAAAACGAAATAAGGGCGAAGGTTACCATGCCCTAGAGGCTGTTAGGAAATCCACGCCTTTCTCTGTAGCAAAACAGATCCAGGGGGGGGGGGGGGGGGGGGGGGTTAGAAGGGTATTAAAAGAAATCCACTGAAGCAAAATTCCATGATAATTAGAATTACTTCCGATTGTAGAGCTAAACTTGTTTGAGGGTTGCAAAAGCAACTTTATTAGCGGGAGTATGTGAGAAAATGTTCTAGAGCTCTATGATGTACACATCGTTCTCTCCAGGCTATTTATGACGTCACCTTTGATTTGATTCCGCCATTTTGAATCCAAAGGAGTATAAAGCCGACCGAGAGGAGCCTGAGGACGAGGCAATGAACCACATAATGATATAAGAAAGGTGGTAACGGGAGTTATTTTTTTACCGATATGAAAGTTTTTTTTTTTTTCTATGGTCAGTACACGCCCCCCTTGGCTACGTCTGTCTGGCGCATGTAAACAAGCACACACGTACCACCCTGAAGGAACTTGGTTATCTCTCGCGCACAGACTCGTACCCAGTCGTTATCTGCTGTTGCGTGGACATCCACAGGAATCCTGAAGCGAATTCCGACCCCGAAACCGCATCCTGACCGTCATGCATCGCGCGGCGTCTGGGTACGAGACCGCCTCACGCATGTCTGTCAGTGTATGGCAACGGGTTGAACTATTAAAGACTTTGGATACGAATTGTGTTACTGTCATTGACTCTACAAAGATGGTCATAACAGTAGTGGGAAGTTCAATTTGTGCTAAAGCAGTGCTACACGGATTAAAAGGCGTTCTACAGCATACGTTAGAAGAAGTTACGTCAAAAAGTATTCAAATTCTACGGTGTTATTCTGGTTATTTCTGGTTGAAATTTGGGGTGATATTGCTGTTTACCCAATCCTTAGAGTTTATCATTAATCTCTTGGTGATCTCTTGATCAGCATTGGCTCATGAGTATTTGTAATGTGATCTTTTGCAGGGATCCCCATGCAAGAATCCGCTGTGCACTAATGCAACGTTAACTTGATATTCAGGTATTGAGCCCACAATTAAGAGCAGCGTATCACAAATCAAAGCACCACGCAATAGAAAGAACTTCACAGGCGATCAGCTACGAGACTTGGAGAGACTCTTTGAGCAGACGCACTACCCTGATGCGATGACGAGGGAGGGCCTGGCCAAAAAACTCGGACTTTCCGAAGCTAGAGTACAGGTCCGTGCACGCTAAACCAATATAATCATGAAACCCAAAACAACTTTTTTCGGTTATCAAAATGATTATAATAATAAAATACGTATAATTTTCATGAGTAACAATGACAATAATAACCATTGTCTTTAACAATAATATTTGTGCAATGAAAAATTATCTTGGAATATTTAAAAATAGGCATTTTTTTTAGGAACGGCCATTTGAGATCTGGGGTAAGGTTTGGTTATATTTGCTACCAGTTGGGCTTTTTCTTCTCTTGAATTTCTCTAAGCCTTCAGCCGTGATTTGCTTATCCAAATTTTTCCTATAAATTTTCCCAGAACTTTTATTTTCCTTTTTTTACCCGTTAGATATCAAATGGTCGATGCTAAATAGGTGTACCTCTGAAGTTATGTAAGATTGGTAACAGTATGCCTAGATGTCGTCGCGCTCAATTTGAGCAACTCACAAGAGAAGGAAATTATTTTTGGCACCAGACAAGATTGTACACGATAGATTGTAATCTCCGGTGCCAAGATTAGGGCATGTCAATTCCGTAAATTTCTATAATTTTTTATTCAACGCTGTTTGAAGATGGTGAATTCCATCCTTCAATTAATCAATCTTTTTCAGATCTGGTTCCAAAACAGACGAGCTAAAAGCAGACGGCTCGAAGGACCAAACCAGCGGGGATTCCTCGTCCCAGCGACCACATCGGATGAGAAATACCCGTCATGCAAGCCAAGCGCCGATTCCTTGAGTTTCGCGCCATTCACGTACCCTGCCTACACACGTGACTCGTACTACGCGTGCCCGAGCGCATGCTCAGTAGCACTCCCTGGGGTCGAGGCTTGTTCGTGCAAGACTCCGAACTCTCTTCCCCCATTTTTGTTAGATTTACACCGGAAGTCAAGCATTGCAGATTTACGGCAGAAGGCCGCGCGCAATCAGTCTGTTGTCTGATTTTCGGTCATCCCTCTGCAATGAAGAAAATGCATGAATTGTGAGGACAGAAGTTAAAGGTCGGAGTCTGAAGTTTCGCCTGGACATATGAAGAAAACGTTGTCGTTTTGGGGGTCTGGTACCGAGAAAACTTAGTCTCTTTCCAGGGACCTTCTCAACTAACTAAAGATGGTCACAGTAACTGTTTTTCTCTTCTGGTTACAAGTAATAAAGTTTACGAAGCCCTTGGGGTACGCTCACCTAAAGAATTACAAGAATCATTCAGATTTTCCAAATAAGGAATATATTAGTTTCCTTATATGAAAGTGACCGCGTTTGACAAAAACGACAATCTTGGGCTCAATTTGCTTGATATGGTTTGTTACTATTACTCTCAGAGATTTATTCAAGAATGGATAATTAGGGAGAATAGAAATCTCCCTATGTTAAAAATCAGTAATGGTTCGATCATTTGGTATCGGGCGGTCAGTTCTAGCCCCTACACCCAGAATAAACAATCTGTTATACATACTGTTATACTTTCCACTTGATATGAAATGGCATGAAAATGGTCAATCCCTTCAGTATTCTACTCGCAAGGGCGGATCCTAGAGTTCAAAATAGGGGGGGGGGATTTCTTTGTCTTTTGTGGATTTCCTTATATTTCTTATTTTTTCAAGCCAAATATCTGAAAATAGGGGGGGGGCGCTCGGCCCACCCCTAGATCCGCCCCTGACTTGAATCAATGCCGCAATATCAACAGAATAAGCTATAAGCTTGAGTGAGTAATACGATTATTTTTGTGTTGGCACTGTTATTTAAAGTGGCATTAATTTAAGGGATAGTAAGTAAAAAGTCATATCCTAATGGCACTCCCTAACTATGCTACTGGGTCTAATTTCTACTAGGGGAAGTTAAAGCTTTCTATTTCCCTTAACTATGAATATGTTGCTGGATCCTTCTAAGGAATAGGAGCCATTACCACTACTGCGCATAGTGACAAATAATAATTTACCTTTGTTTGAGCTTTCTTTTCCCAGTATTGAGATCTCGCTGATATTTGCGCCGGTTTACCAGCATCTGCCCCAACCTCTGTCTTACTTCTGAATGGTGGCTAGCAAGGCAAGGGGCCGCAGTGTCAATCTGAAAGAACAAATATTTACACAAAGGTTGATTGAAGTAAAAAGATTGTGGAGTATTGAGAATGCAAAGTTACAGTAGCAACAGTGAGAGCCATTTGGGATTGGTGGCAAGCATCCAAGAGAAAAATGCATAAAACTCTTTTTTGGGGCAGCCTGCTCTTTTCCTGGGCAGCCTAGAGGGGACTTTAAACCCGCTAAACACGTCCCTAGATCCAATACTAGGTCTGCCCTCCTCCCCTGTGGGAGCCATGATTTTGGCTTAGCTGCAGATGAGTCACTACAGCTGACTTGCAGGATACTACTGTTCAAAGGCGGATCCAGACGTTTGAAAAAGGGGGGGACGAAGCAAAGGTTTCAAGAAAGGGGGGGACGGACTTATTGTTCTTCTGTATATTTCCTTATAATTCTTGTTATTTTTAAGCCAAACGTCTGAAAATAGGGGGGGTGGGGGGTGGGGCCCCCTCTGGGCCCCTTAGATCTGCCCCTGTTGTTGTTCTGGATTAATTTGAGTATTGAAATATCTTTTCCTTTTTTTAAATATCATTATTTGTAGACTATTCAATGCTTCAGTAAGGCATTAGAGGTGTTTATATTGTAAGATCAGTCAAATTCAACAGTGACTCAAGTGGATTTGACTTGCTACTGAAATTTCCATCTCCTTGCATTTGCTTCAGTTTATCACAAAGGTCATCTCCATGAGTCTTTAACTACCCCTCTAGTGAACTATCCAAGTTGCATGTGAGTTATACATGTTACAAGACCAACATACAAGTGCATTAAACTGCCTTTACCTCATTAAAAAATAAATTCCATTTATCCTGTGGGATGGTTGATAGTTCTGGCGGGTCTCTCCATAATCCAGCACTATTTGCACAATCTCTTAGGAGCCTCTAGACAAATATTAAGGTCATTAGTAACAGGGAAAATGTTTATTTATAACCATAGCCAGAATTACAAAGAGAAAGCTCATTGTCTAAACAGGACGAAGCAATGTAGCACAGCCAAATCTGGATGGGTTTTTGTAAACACACATTGTTATCTGATTATGCAACATGTCACGTGTGATTGTATTGTAACCCCTAACAATAGTTAATACCCATTCGCCTCAGTGCAGATAAGTGCAAATTAAAAAACCCGGGGGGACTCCAATAAAAACAGATGCAGTTGATTGTTTGCAAAATCGATTTTAACCATAAGGGAGGGCACTTTTGGCATGGTCGACAGAAATTCTTAACCCTAAGAGATAGCAAATTGAATGAGATCGAGGGAATTTTGAACCCTAAGAAATGGCAAAATAGGAAAAAATCCTTCAACACCCCCTAAGGGATGACAGTTGGTCAAAATTTTATATCCTAAAAGATGTGATGATCACCCCGTCTTCCTTTCTGGATAGTCCCCCCGCCACTGAGTTGAAAAATATCCTGACCAAAGTTGGCAGTGCACTGCAGTTGGCCAAAGCAGATAATTAGGTCATAACAAGGGTATAAAGTCAAGGACATGTTTGATGATCCAGTGTTTTCATTCCTCTGCACTGAAAAATCACTGGACCAGAGGCACTGCTCAGTCTTCAAGTACTGTACAAGTCATTGGGTTCATTCAGTAGTGCATCTATGACCCACATATTAGGATGACAAATGCAGTTAAAATTTGATAATTTTTTTTGCAACCCATTGCTGTAACACCTATAGGGACCAGCAGGTCCCCCCCCACCTCCCAAGTTTTTTTTTTCTGAAGTTATCAGGAAATTACCGGTAGGGGCATGACTGCCCTGCCCCCCCCCCCCCCAGTAATTCAATGCCTGTTACGACCCTGCAACCACAACAGATCATACTGTAATGTTACCACAAAAAGCTTTTGGCTTCTTGTTCCTTTCTCTCTTTGCCCTTTCTTGGATAACAGATCTTCAGGTGAAGCATCTCTCAGCTAAAAAGCAAAGCAGAATTAAGTACTGTAACCATCCATGCAAGAACTAGGCAAAGTCCCATTGTCCTGCAGCAAAAAGCTTTATCATAGCTTTCCCAAGAACATAGGATATTTTTTGTAATTAACACACAGGCACAAGATATATATTATAGAATATAGATTCTGATGAAATTACATAAAACATGTGCTCCCTAAAATATCTTATCCGAGATTTTCTGTATTGAACCAATCAAAAGAAGGAAGAAAAATAGTTTTTCTTGAAATAATTTTCACAAGCTTCCCCACGTTAAATGTGTCTAATAAGCCATTACTACACATACTAATAAATCCTATAACTTATTTTTGACATACAAGCGTGCATATGCCGTTAGGTTGCCTAGTTCATACACGGAGCATTACTTAACAATGTAAGGGCAGTGCGGGGTGCGAAATCTGAAAAAGTGGACCTAATTTTCCTGGGGGGGAGGGGGGGGGGAGTGAGTTCTCTAATAAAAATGTGAGCACTCCTGAAAAACAAATAGGGATTTATTTATGTCTTTGCAGTATATTTTTAAACGAAAAAAAGGTAGTGGTTTATAATTAAACTTTAGTTGTATGTGATAGCTATGCATTCATCATAACAGTAAATACAATAACTAGTGTACTGTTAACTCTCCTTACTAGAAGCTTTTTGTCAGTTTTTTTTTTGTTTGTTTTACTTTCAGTTTTATCATGGAACTAGCTCCATGGTTTTTTATCAGAGACTGTATTTCTGTCTGTGAAAGTGCTGTGTCAGTGAGGAAGAGTTGACTATTGACATTTAGAGGTGGGGGATCATTACCTCACTGCTATAAATCCTGCCTGGTGTCTCAAATTTGCTGGTATTAGAAAAACAGACGATACCAGGTACAGAGAAACTGCCACAAGATGGTGGTTCTTTTGGCAAGGACACCATTAGTTCTCCCTCACTTGCTGGGACAACAATCTCTTCCAGTTTCCATTTTATCTTTTTCACTTCTCCCATTTTCAAACCACATTTCAACAGATCATCTTCAGAGCACCTCCTTAGTACTGCTATATCATCTAGCTGTGAAATACCAATGTTATGTGAAAATGTTAATCAGAGAGAAATAAACTGTCAGAAGAAAGAAAAAACTTTTTTGACTTATTTATTATACATTCTCTCATAACCCGAGCATTTTTAAAACATAGGGACTGCCCTACTTTTGACCAAATCCTATATTTGAACAAAATGTGAATTAAATAAAGTGGGCTTGCGGGAAAAATGCAATGCACTTTTTCCCCTTATTCAAAGAAATGACATAATCAACAAATAGATAACAATATATAACAAAAACACAATAAAAATACACCATACTGTACATAGACTGTAAAATACATTTGGGAAGCCATTAAATCAGACAAAAATTGACTAATTTCCTTGAGGGAACCCTCTCAACCTGCAGTCTTGCAAAGATGAGTGAAAATGGTGCAAAAACAACAGCACATGAAACTGCGCTTCTGATTGGCTGAGCGCGACTTGCCACATGTATCCCTTCTTCTCATTGGCTTAGACCAAACTGAGCCTGCAATTCTAGACAGCAGTTTTGATTTCCTTAGAACAGACAGGACCAACTGTAAAATAAGTTTGATGGTTTATAATAATTTTGTTTGAGATAATTTTAGATTTCTTATTTATCAATTAATCTTTATTTCAATTTTATTTATTTATTTTCTTCTTTGTTATATTTGCAAAATGTTGAAAGATGATGCAAATTAAATATGTAGATGCTACACACACAAAGTCCCAATTAATACAGGACAAAGGCTGAGGATAAGGTACTACAGCGTAGTCAATATCGGCGGTACCCTTTTCGTAAGAAAAAATGTTTTTTTTATTGAAAACTTTTACCCATTTATTATCGTTCTTGAGCAATCTCGCCTAGCTGGCGCATTGACAGTTATTTATGAAAAAATTTGAAACTGAAATAATGATAATTCAGTTTAAAACTTACACAAAACATAATTGATAATGTTATTCTTTGGTGTGCCTATCACATGAAATTGACATTGAGCTCAAATGTATGCTTGTAATGAGATTTTAATGACATAATTATCTTAAGTTTTAATAGACATTAGAAAATCAACAACTGCAGCAGGTTATTTTGTAAAGGGTTTTTAATGGCTTTGTTATTTTAATGGGTTTCTAATGGCTATTAAAAACCCATTACTTTTTGGTGCACCTCTTGTAAAGGGTTTTTTTGATGGCATACAAATTCCAGCCTTGAAAATTGTACTTTTTAATGACCATTAAAATATAGTTAAAATCCAAAATGCAAAATTAATGGCCATCAAAAAGGTAGTAATGGGGTTTTAACGGGTTTTTAATGTCATTTTAATGAATTGGAGCTTTATAGAGATGGTAAGGATCCCTGAAAATACGAGGAACGCCTGGAGCTATTAAGAATTAAAGCGACTACTCACTCAAGAAATTTATAAGGTCTCAAATATTTAAAATCTCGTAAACACACTATGGCGCGGCGTAAAGAAAAAAAAATAGCTTGTATGGTAAGTTTTCATGTCTAAAAGAACAGCTATGTAGCAATAAACTGGAAGCTTAGAATCTGATACTAAATAGAAAGCAAAAACAAAAACATTCCTTTATAAAGCCATGTTTTGCTGGTTTATTTAGGAAGCGATTGCTTCGTCTCAGACCACGACTGCTCAAGCAATTTATGATTTGTGAGTGATTTTGTTACTTAACTTACCTCTTCTCTGTCCAATATCGTAAAAACACGACTAACATCTTTCAAACCGCATGAAGAAAGAAAGTCTTGGAACGCCATTGAATCAAGTTACTCCTTCGATACTTTTCGACTCGATTGAATAAAGAAGCTTGATGTCAAACTCTTATGAAGTAGAATGGTATAATAAGCTACCTAGTCAATAAGCTTGTGTGACAACAAATATAAATCAACTTATTATACAATTTACCGCAAGAAAACAAACAATAAGACAACAAAGACACGGCCGGCGTCTGAATGGTCAGCGGCTGCACCACAGGTAGCTCAGAATCATTACTTTTGGCGAATATATGGTGACTTTAGAGCGTATGAAAATCATACGCTCAAAAGTCACCATGTATTCTCTAGTGAATCGTCAAAAGTCATGATCCTGGGCTATCTGTGGCTGCAACTCTAGGATAGGTACTTCACATATGATGATCTATGAAGTGTGCCAGTTCAAGAATTTTGAAAAATCGAAGAATATTAACCGTATGTCTAGCCTACCTGTAAGCTTTGATAGTTTTCCGGCACGGAAACCCTGAAAACACGGAGTTCGCATAACCCGGCCGCCATCTTGGATAGCCTAGAGGACGGGCGTATAGCCCACAGGCGCGTACACAGGGGGGGGGGGGGGGGTGCGCATGGTCCGCGCGCAATTGTGTTTTTTAACTATGCTTACATGCGTAGTCGCAAAGCCGATTGACTACAACCTTTTGTCAAACGACTGTACACGAAGACGGTGATGAGGACGACAACGGAGGCCGCACGTAAAAATGTTTTGTGACTAATTGATAAGGATTCTGCCAAACCCAAACGTGAAATACCAAGTTTAACGCTTAGCGGGGACTTTGGCGTTTAGAAATTCTTAGTCGTCTCTGTTGTTGCATCAAAGAATGTGACAAACAAAAAGTTGTATGATTTATTGACATAATCAAGAGATGTGTTTTTATGTCTTCTCCGACAGACGCGGGTCTACTAGACCTGTTTACGTAAACAGGCAACATTTTTAGTGTTACTAACGTTAAGTATTAGCTGCCTGTCTTCTTCATTCTGTTAAGTTCAGCCTTATTTTGCGTAAACAGGTCAGATTTTTTTTCTTGATCCGCGGCTGTTCTACACAATATCGGCCAAAGCAATTATGCTCGCTGAACTGCCTCTAACGCCCAAAGGGTCATGGGAAGGCTCACAGTTTGCGCAGAGGGCCAAGGGAAGAGTCTACTCGGGAATTCGCTTCAGGTCACGCTCTTCTTCACTAGAGGCTAGAAGCGCTTGAGCTCGAGTCAGCGGCATCAAAATATCTTTTGGAGGCGAATGAAAAGCTGAGACTGAGAACGAATTGAATCTATGGAATCTATTGTTTAAAATAAATTGTATAAGTTATAAAACAGCCTGATTCATTTTATGATACAGTACCTTGCGCAAATGCAAAGGATAGTTTCGTATGCCCCCGTTCTCCCTCCCGGCCCTCGCTTCCAGTAGAACATTTTATGATAACTCATGCTTTATTAACTCCGTTAACTTACATTAAAAGCATCGATTAGCAAGCGTGTTGTGCATTCCCTGGACCTGGCATATCAGGGCCTGTGGTTATAAGGAATGTCTGGCGCGCAGGCATAGGCATCATATGTGAACAATTTAGAATTTCCCTTCAAATGAGAAAAGGCCGCTTTTTAGTGGTCAAAGAAAAGTGCCATATGAAGAAAACGTTGTCGTTTTGGGGTCTGGTACCGAGGAAACTTTCAAGTTTCTTTTCAGGGACCTTCTCAACTAACTAAAGATGGTCACAGTAACTGTTTTTCTCTTCTGGTTACAAGTCATAAAAATACAAGAATCATGCAGATTTTCCAAAAAGGAATATATTAGTTTCCTTATATGGAAGTGACCGCGTTTGCTAAAAAACGACAATTTTGGGCTCAATTTTCTTGATATGCACCGCCTGCAGGCTACGCGCCTGCATGTCTCAGAAATAGTTTGATAAATTAAAGAGGTCGTGGAGTTGCTTATTTGCTTTCTGCCGTTGGTGTTATCGCACACCTTTGCTTGTCCTTCTTGTTCTTGTCAGTTGAATGCTTCGCGATGAACGTGTTCCTTTTATCGGCGCTATTCTTGGTCTTGCTGGCTGATTTCTCGTTTTCTTCATTGTTCTGTAAATAAAAAAATAAATGATAAAAAAATATAAAAGATGCAAAGAAAGATACGGTAATGATTTGAATAGGCGCCCAGGGCGCTTATTTAATTCTCGGGTCTTTGGGCGTGGGGGTGGAGTAGGGTGGGTGACGCTTATTTCATGGAGGAAAATAGCAGCTTCTTGATAACAAAATAACAATTTTTTTGTGAGATAAACTTAAACAATAGTATATATATTTTTTATTGACTTCGCCACAAGTGGGATACCACAACAGCATAGCCATTTGCTGCGGGCCCTTTAAAAAGAACCAAGAAAAAAATTATAATATTATGATAAATAGGGAATGTAAAAAGACTATTTACAACAAGTTACAGGACTAGCGAGACTACAAAAGGAATTACACGTCAGACAGACAGCTTTGAAAGTACGCGATTTACAACATTCAAGAGATGTGCTTTTGTTGTGATCTTTTTTACGGGGGAAGGGAGGGTTGATAGAGGAATTAATACGGGCAATCTCTCTCATTACAGCCATACGACTCATGTCTGAAACACAACTTAGATCTAAATAATATTTTGTGTGGATATAATTAGTATTTTTAAGGTATCAATGACTTATTGTACAATCTTTGACATACAGACATGCGTCTGGGTCTTATTGCAAATAAAATAATAAAGTGGCACAATTATCAGTGGTATACTCGGTTCTTTAACCAGAGGTCCCAGTTTTGGGCCCCGGTTTCCATCCTTGGGGTATGCAACCACCCTAGGTCAAGTTGAGATTGGCAGGTGTCAATACCTGGCTCTCTACATTGTGGACTGCGAATCCCTCCTCTTTTCGTTATTCGGAGGTCCCTTCTCTTAATGCAATATATTAACCTGTATTTTTGGGGACGTAAAATAACCAGGGACGATGGGCCGTGGTGCCATCTTCATTGTCATTTCTTACACAATTACACACACCAATGATTGAAAAATGCTCGAAGCAGTCTGTATATACTGACGTAAAAAAGTCATGTGCATGTGAATCGCTTAGAGATCGACTTTATCATAAGCGCTATACAAACTACACAATTTTTCATATTGCATTTGTGATATCCGATAACCCAAACTAATTCCAACTTTCTTCCCGAGTTTTTCCTAGTCGATTACCATCATAGAATTCGTAAGCCTCTCGGAGAGGGTCCACCAAAATCGGCGTGATTTGGGGGAAGAGCTGGGAGTTAAAGAAAGTCACAATCAGTCACTCCCTGGTTATTGTTTACATTCGAAAATAATGCGATCTACTTTCAATTAAAATTCAAATTACCATCAACACTTGAAATCCGTTACTTGAGTAACAAAATTTGAAACATCTGAATTACTCGTTTGCATTAGCAAATAGGAATGTTTTCTTTGTGTGACTCGCTATTTGAGCCGGAGTGTAAAATGGCGGCTTGATTGTCTTTCTTTGAAGTCATGAGTATTTCATAATGATAAAAATTACGGTAATTACATCATTTATGATCACAATTGTAAAATCACACATTTGTACGGCTTTGTCTATAACCGTTTTTGCGGTTAACCTTCACACCATCCCCACTTCTTTCTCTCTCGTTGCTTATACAAATCTGTAGCAAGCTTTGGGGCACTATACAGGAACATTAAGAAAATATTGCGCCCCAAATAATTATTGGCTTTTAATTTTTGCAAATATTGGGGGGGGGGGGGGGGGGCACATGCCCCAGAGTGCACAACACCCTGCTTCGACCTTGTTTTGCCCAGTGCAGTCTATTTTAAAATTTGTTTTCGTGATTGTTGTCCTCACCTTACTCAGTGACTCGAACAGTGGGATGAGTACGAACTTGATGAAGCCGATCTGAGCCGTGGGCATGGGCTTGGTAACTTTGTCTCGGTCCATGAAGGGCGCCAAAGGGAGTCCCTCTGCCTTCTCGCGATCGCTCTAAAATCATTATCACATCATCACGACAACGTAACCATTATGTGATCAGTATTGTAACGCTAATGGGCGCCAGGGGGCTTGTGCCCCCCCACATTTTTTTCCTAGAATTATGTAAATAACTAGAGGGGGCGTGTCTATGCCTCCCCCCAGTTTTCGCCTAGTGTCCCTTGTATCGTTCCCCCCTTCCACCCCCCCCCCCCCACCTCAACTTTTCGATGTCCGTTACTGGCCCTCTGTGGTTCCAGAGATCACAGTGTTACAGCAGTACAAATACAATGTTTGTATTTCCCTTGAATTCGACATTAAAATACTCCAACACCGCACCACACGGAATATCCAGTTCCCCCAGGGAGGAAGTGGATCTCTCTGGAAGCATTTGTCAATCATTTGATAAAGTACTCAAGTACATATAACGTCATTATCACCTAATCTACTGATGACATCAAAATCACGTCATTCATACCTAAATGAAGTACTCTTCGATAGACATTGACGTCATTATCATTCTATCAGTCGGTGACGTCACGATTACCTGCATGAAGTACTCCTCCAAAAGGCAGTCGACCCAGGGATCCGCAACCTCCATCGGCCGGACTTCATTCGAGATGTCACAGCACTTGACAAGAATCATCTTGAGCTGGATAGATCAATGGAATGAACAACAGCAGCCTAAGGCCACTCTCTACCCAAATTTGGTCAATTCTGGACATGAACTTGTAAACATATTTCAATAGGTTTAAACAACTTTAATCAACTCAAATCAAGTTTGAGCACCAAGATAAGATGTCAGACTTCACAAAATTAAGGTTTTTTTATATTCTGGGTTCTTTCGCTTAGCCGCATAGACCCCCTGTGGCTGCATGGTCTATTCAGGGCATGGCTCACTAAAACTCTTACTTTTCATTTTGCTTTTAACTTATGGACTTGATACTTTGTACATATATTTAGAATGGAAGTAGCTACAAATTAATGATCCGATTTTCATAAAGCTGCAATCCCGTTGCCATGGCAACATGAAAATGTTCCATATTCTTTGAACAGGAATTACTTGGTAACTCCTATTTCAATCAAAACAAGCCATCATTATATTAAAGATAACTATGAAGTGGTAAACTGTTGAAAAGATCATAGAAATCCATTGCAATGCCATTGAGTTTAAGTATTTTGAGTGTATATGGTATGCGCAAAACGGTTTTCAGAGAAAAAGAAGTTTAAAATCACTCCAACTGTATCTAGAAAACAAATTCACTTCAAGTCCAAACTTTTAGGTAAATATGCACTCATAGGCATTACAAACTCTCAAGAAAGATATACATGTATATTGGCATAGGTCCCTATTTTGCAGTTTTTCTTCTTTTCCTTGGAAGAACAACTGGCTGAAATGGGTCTTCATTGAAAGCCCCGCTACTATATGCAAGCCCTCCCTCCCTTTCTTCAGCTTCCTGCTGTCTGACTAGGCTTTGCATTGCTCTGAGCTATTCTCTTCCTCTTTTGCAGTTCATCTGCATCTCTCTTGGCACCAGAGAGCCTCCTCCTGTCTTTCTTAGCCCCTGCTTCCTCAGTAAACACCCCATGGTTTATACCCGCGATCTCCATTACCCTCTCTCGTCCCTTCGCCCCACTGTCAAACTGGATAATGGCTGACATAGCAGCCATTTCAATGGCCTTTGGGCCTTTGAATTTGTGTTTTGGCGCTTTTGTCCAAACCACACTGTTCAGACACTCATTTTGATTTTGTGAAAATCCTGGGAGGCATCGTAGAAGGAGGGAGCGGTCAGTAAGCCGAGTGAAGATAGGCTTGAGGAAGTCAAGAAAGACAACATCCAGGTGATGTGTCTGTGGCTCAACTTCCTTTCCATTTCTTACAAACCCACACCATGAGTTATTTCCCTTGGGACAGTACTGGTGCCTCTTTTTGCTGTCATCTGATAACACAGTGTGATGTAGCACCGCTAGAATCGCTTGACTCATTTGATCGATGCTGTTGTCAATGTTCTTTTGCGATTTGGCTTTCTTGTTTATGTTCCTTCTAATTGCTTTTCCATAGTACTCTTGTAGCTTCGATATCGTTTTATCTGATAGACGATGGCCCTTCCCGCCAACTGATTTCCCATCAGACAACTTTCCTTTCGTTTTCTTTTTCAATTCCCTCAAGGCCGTGCCCATTCGCTTTTGCACGTGCCCAATGCAATCAAGCTTGATGACTCGCCAACATTCTGCTGTTTCATCCTCATGCTCTACCTTCCATTCTGTGTGGTCCTCAGTTAGAAGCCAGTCTTTATATTGTTTGCTCTGCCTTGCCATATTCTCATAGAGCTTGCACTTATCACAGCTCCCGTAAGTGTCCCACACAGCATTATATGCCCTTGAATCACCGTCGCATACCATATATTTATAGCGAAGACCAAAGTCTGTAGATCTTGCCCACAAATCCTTTGCAATCTCTACTTCCATATTCCCACTTCTGCCTTCAAATGTCTCTGAGCATGTTTCCTTGTGCCCCTCATACCAGTTGTGGTACTCCTCCGATGCTCGAGAATATGCCTGGTTGTTGCATTCCCAACAAATTTTAGACTTGAATCCGTAGTCTAAAACCTCACCAGTGTCTACAGACATCACAAATCCAAATGCAAAATTTGCTGTATGGCCACGCTTAGACCACGTTCCATCGTAAGTGACAACAATATCGAAAACCTGATCATCATCAGTAGCAGATAAGTCCCCTGATAATTTCTGGCGAAGTCTTGCTTTTGAAGATTCTAAGTGCTCACTCACAGCTTTCTTGTGAGCACTATAGAGTGTGTTCTGGTGGTCGTTCCAAGCTTGTGAGGACATAGGCTGGGGCATGTTCAATATCTCACATATCGTGCCCATACCTTCTCTCCCAATGCCGGTCTCAGCAGCAGCATACACAAGCCTTCTGTTGATATCCATGGCATGCTTAGCAGTCCAAGGGGAAGGCTCGTTTTGGGTTTTCGAAGTCTGAAGAAATGTCTTCTTTTTGCATTTCGAACACTGAATATGGAACAAACCACTTTGTCCGTATCTTTTTGCTTGATCTTCGACAAACAAAACATCAGCTCCCTTGCACTTGTGACATTTTACTGTGCCGACCCATGTCAGTAGCTAGAATCACCATGATTACTTGTTGTCAATCAAAACAAAGAGGCAGTTTCGGATTGGCTAGAATATAAAAGAAACTTATAATTATAGTTTAAATTGGTTGCTGTCATCAATCAAACAAAAAAGGCAGTTTCGGTTTGGCTAGAATATAAAAAGAAACTTTATTATAGTTAAGATTGGTTCTCAAGCCAACGAAACTCATTTTACGATTCTCACTGCAAGCACAAGCGAAACAGAACGCAACTGCTTGATTTTCTAGCACTTGTGTTTGAATAACGAGCCCCCTTACCGAGACACGTTGAAATGGCATATTTCGTCGTTTGAATATGTTCCGATGCCGAAAATACCCATTTGTTGCTAGAAAAAATTCACCTGTTCCTTTTTCCCAGCAGGGACCATTCTTTTTTTTCCCTGCCAGCATTGGTCAGGATTTTTTTTTTTGCCCAGCTTGCAGTGGTAAGGCATTTTAGCACATTAATAATCGATTTCTCCCCTAAGCATCCGTTCAAGGACCCCAAAAATATTCCCAGCACAACTTGTTCCACAAATTTGCCAGCAGAACCATTTTCCCTGCAACTGAGAGGTCTAAAGTCTTCTCGGCCAGCAAAAAATCGGGCTGCGGAACAGATCCGTTTTGTGCCCTTGTACATGTGTTGCGCTTTTGTATTCGCTTTTGATTCTCACTATTGTTGTCGTACCTTGCGAATCTTAGTGAACATCTCTTCCGGTAAGTTGGCAAATATATTGTACTCGGGCTGAAAGATACAATGTACAGTGGAACCTCTATAAAGTGTCCACTCTAGGGGACGTGGAAGTGTCTGTTATATAACGGTCCCTCTAATAAACCGACAATCTGTTGTCCGTAAAACAGTGAAACCTCTATATAACCGCCAACCTCTAGAATAATGGCCGGCTACTTAAACTCAATTACACAGAAAGCTGGTATTATGGGGTCATTTTGATATGCTTGCGAGTGTTAACTTACATTAGAGTGTGTGCTTGGAGCAAGGTGGCAAATGCTGTGGTCACGTGATGGTGAGGATTAGGGTCGTGATAATATTATGTGATTATACCTGGAAGAGTATGTCAAATGCCGTGGTCACGTTATTCAGGTGGTTAGGGTCGTGTGTGTATGTGGTTATACCTGGAAGAATATGTCGAATGCCGTGGTCACGTTACTCAGGTGGTTAGGGTCATGTGTGTATGTGGTTATACCTGGAAGAATATGTCGAATGCCGTGGTCACGTTATTCAGGTGGTTAGGGTCGTGTGTGTATGTGGTTATACCTGGGAGAGTATGTCGAATGCCGTGGCTGCATGGTGGTTCTCCAAGGGTGACGTGTCGTTGTAGCGGATGGCAATCTCGGTTTGAGCGTTGATCTGATACCTTAAAACCAGAGAATATTAAAAAGGATAATCATAGAATATAATATTTGAACGGGACACATTGTCGAAGATACATTTTTAATTTTATGTTGTATCCTGGATTTTACAAGGTGTAAATCAACACAAGGTCGAAAAGGTATGTTAAACGCCTCTTTTTGCTCCGACGAAGGGCTAACGCTCGAAACGTCAGCGCAACTAATCTGTTTTATAAAGGCGTTTAACATACCTTTTCAACCTTGTGTAGATTTATACCTTGTCTACACCACGCCTACTCAGACCATCTAGTTTTTTACAGCTTGTGTGTAGTCTTTCTAGTTATACCATGTTACTCACGTATCGTTGTATTCCGGATGTTAATCACGCGTTGTTATATCCCGGATTAAACTCACGTGTTGTTGTATCCCGGGTGAAACTCACGTGTTATTGTATCCCGGATGACACGTGTTGTTGTATTCCGGATGATCCTCACGTGTTGTCGTATTCCGGATCTTACTCACGTGTTGTTGTATCCCGGATGTTACTCACATGTTGTTGTATCCCGGATGTTACTCACGTGTTGTTGTATCCCGGATGGTACTCACGTGTTGTTGTATCCCGGATGGTCAAGGTCGTGACAGACGCACGCGGTCATAAGGATCAGGATGTCGAAGCTGGGGATCAGCTGTTTTAAGTTACACAAATGGATAATGCCGTACATCTGAAAAGATGATTCTCATCTTTACTCACATTATTATCAGCATCAGCATCGTCCGGCCTAATAATCATTTATCATCATCATTAACACCAACAACAACGACGCCGACCGCACCAGCCACCACCATCATTATCATCGTCTCCATCGTCATACCACGAAAACCATCATAATCATCGCCATCTCACCACCACCACCATCATCATTATCAACACAACCACCAACACCATCATCATTATCAACACAATCATCAACACCATCATCACCGCTACCATGATCATGATCATCATCATCACCATTACCTTTACCATCATCACCACCACCATGCACTAACATAATCTAAAATCTGGTGAACTTGCCATTTGAGTGACACAGAAGCAGTGTCTGAAGTTATGGAAGGGATTGTTCCGGTAGTTTGCTTGAATAAACATCTGAACAGCAACATATGATTGTAAAACTTAAAGCCAAAACGGTATACGGCGACTTTATGGACACTTTTCTGGGTTCACGAAAATGTGAACAGAAACACGCTTTGGAGCAAAACCTGTCCTACCGTAATAGGATATTGAGGACTGTGTAAGAATAAGTAATTTGCGCTTCTTGTACAAAATAAAGAATATATTGCTTTTGTATAGCGCTTATTAAAATGTCTCTATGCGCAAACATGCGACTGACTTTAACTCGTCAGATAAATTCGGACTGCTGCAGTTACCAATCATCGTTTAAGAAGCTCTAGTTAGTTAGGGCTAGGTCTTTACACACCCCTTGAAAGATCCCAAGCTGATTGGCCCCATATATCTCGCTTGTGCAGCCATTATCCATTATCGCGGTGCCATGACCGCAGCACTTACCAGGAATCGTCTGAGTACGTTGACATTAATCTTGAACTCGCTGACAAGATCAAGATCGTGGTACATGTATTCCAGTAACCGCACCATCTAGAGAGTTAGAAAACATTATACCGACATCTAAAGGCGTCTAGAGAGTTAACAGGCAATGGACTTCACGACTGACATCTATAGAAAGCAGCCCTTGTCTTGTGCGAATACACCGCTATCACGAAAACAAATCTTTAGCCGACCAGTTAGATAAGAGGATACAGTCAGCCATCGCCTTATGCAATTATACCTCGCTGTCACGGCAAGCAAACCCTAACACCGACCAGTATAGAGGACACAGTAAGTGCTCGCTTTGTGCGATCACCTGGCTATCACGGAGAGGAAACCATTAACTGACCATTATAGAGGAAACAATCAGCCTTCCCCTTGTCCAATTACCTTACTATCACGGACAACAAACTTATAATCGACCAGTATAGAGAGAGCAGTCAGCCCTTGACGTGTGCATAACCTCGTTATCACGGACAACAAGCCTTACACCTACCATTCTAAAGAAAAATTCAGCACTTGCCTAGACCGATTAACTAAGACACTTCATTTAACTCCCAATGCCAGATGTTGAAGCTTGGTTTCTTGAGGAATTGCAAAGTCTCAGCATTTAAGGTTGTACTGCGGAGAAAAAGATATAAACAACAACTAATATATGTATCATCCGGGAAGACCAATAAAATCCTGCATGTGTGATAGGGGACTTGCGCTAAGCGATCACGAGATCTTTTGGGTGGCAAATTCAAGCCAAAATAAACACAGAATTAACTGCGCCCATTATTGCCAAAAAACGAAGAAGAAATAAATGTTTAAAAGAAAATAAATACTTGCTGAAAATGAAAAGACTCTGGTTTTTCGTAAGCGCTAAAAATGTTGCTTTTTCGTTTTTAATTTGCCGCTAAAAGCGCACGAGTTTGATTACAAAAAAGGTCACGTGATCTCTTAGCGCAAGTACCCTATTGGTGCATTTCCGTGAATATCTTGACTGGCCATGGTTGTGCTGGTCACGCTGTTTAGTAATGGGAGGTACCTTTGGGTAACTTGCGCCTGGCCGTGCCACACGGATATTCGACTTCGGCTTGTTCAGGTTGTCGATGATTGCCCTCCATGTTATCCTATAACAAAACACATAGCATAAGAGATAAATAGCAGTGTACATCTCAAGAGAGTTTGTTTTCGTAGCTTGTAAAGATGAAGACTATGTAAACTCAATTTGCAATGGTAATTGATTCCCTTGCAGTAAATGGGTAAAAAAAAAAAACAAGTACATGTGATCCCATTGCCACTTCCCAATCGACTGTCAACTCTAGGGGTGAGCTGAAATGAACTGGGGCACACGGTAAACGACTGTAATCGGTAAACGACTGGAATGATAAATGAACTGTGCACACTGTAATCGGTAAACGGCTGGAATGATAAATGAACTGGTGCACACTGTAATCGGTAAACGACTGGAATGATAAATGAACTGGTGCACACTGTAATCGGTAAACGACTGGAATGATAAATGAACTGGTGCACACTGTAATCGGTAAACGACTGGAATGATAAATGAACTGGTGCACACTGTAATCGGTAAACGGCTGGAATGATAAATGAACTGTGCACACTGTAATCGGTAAACGACTGGAATGATAAATGAACTGGTGCACACTGTAATCGGTAAACGACTGGAATGATAAATGAACTGTGCACACTGTAATCGGTAAACGACTGGAATGATAAATGAACTGTGCACACTGTAATCGGTAAACGACTGGAATGATAAATGAACTGGTGCACACTGTAAGCGGTAAACGACTGGAATGATAAATGAACTGGTGCACACTGTAATCGGTAAACGACTGGAATGATAAATGAACTGGTGCACACTGTAATCGGTAAACGACTGGAATAATAAATGAACTGGTGCACACTGTAATCGGTAAACGACTGGAATGATAAATGAACTGGTGCACACTGTAATCGGTAAACGACTGGAATGATAAATGAACTGGTGCACACTGTAATCGGTAAACGACTGGAATGATAAATGAACTGGTGCACACTGTAATCGGTAAACGACTGGAATGATAAATGAACTGGTGCACACTGTAATCGGTAAACGACTGGAATAATAAATGAACTGGTGCACACTGTAATCGGTAAACGACTGGAATGATAAATGAACTGGTGCACACTGTAATCGGTAAACGACTGGAATGATAAATGAACTGGTGCACACTGTAATCGGTAAACGACTGGAATGATAAATGAACTGTGCACACTGTAATCGGTAAACGACTGGAATGATAAATGAACTGGTGCACACTGTAATAGGTAGACGACTGGAATAATAAATGAACTGGTGCACACTGTAATCGGTAAACGACTGGAATAATAAATGAACTGGTGCACACTGTAATCGGTAAACGACTGGAATGATAAATGAACTGGTGCACACTGTAATCGGTAGACGACTGGAATGATAAATGAACTGGTGCACACTGTAATAGGTAGACGACTGGAATGATAAATGAACTGGTGCACACTGTAATCGGTAAACGACTAGAATGATAAATGATTGGTGCATACTTGTCCTGCCTTAACTGCTCCTGTATTTCTGACATATCTAGGTGTAGCTGTTGGAGCTCTAGTAACTTGACGGATTGCGCTATGAGGCAAAATGAATAGGATTTCATCGTTGTCTCATGTAGTTGTCTCATGTCTCATACATTTACTGTATTTCTTGCTGGTAGAGGGGGGGGGGGCGGGCCTCCTGGGCCAACCTCCTGGCCACGCCCATGTTCTTAAAGGGGGCACCATACCAAATAGGGTTTGGGTAGGGACAATCATTATGATATCAAAAATCGTGATTAATAGCTACCATCACCTAATCATGTATCTATCTATCCATTGATCCAGTGCAATAGCAGAAAAAGTGAGCGGTTTCATTCATTAGTCACATTTTTGCACAGATAACATGAGGTACCTGCCATTCTTCCCTCGATCATCTTCAGAGCTTCTTCAACTTCGTTCTTCAGCTGCGTGGAGGTGATTTTGCTTCACATTCATAATAAAGCAATGCAATTTGTAAAGCCACGAAAAACAAACACCATTGAAAAACACCCAGTATGTAGCCGAATGATGCTGAAGTACCGGAAAAAGCTCTGCTAAGCTTTCCATTTTTGAAAGCTCACCTTTCTAATACCCCCCCCCCCCCCCAATCCCCCCAAGAGCCAAAGAAGAGACACTAATTCCACCGGAGTCTTCCGTAGGGACCAAAATATCCAGAGTCAAAACTGTACAAAAGATCTTGAAAAAAAAAACCTTTTCCGTGTCAAAGCACCCTCTCTTTTTGGAGATATAAAAAGTGAATATTAGAGCTGTTACGGTAGTTCACTAATATAGACCGTCTAAATAATTATCATACGAAAATTATCAGTACATTGATTATGAAGAGAAAATGGTTAAAATACTTATAGTGTGATCAACTGCCCAAATATGAGTGAGCCTTACTTCAACTCTCCCATTATGCTAGCTTGCTGTGACTGATAATTGTGTCTGCTATAAGGGATGGCTGTGTCTTTACACTAGTACCTCCCAAAGCAGTACCCCCACCACACCCAATCCGCCCGTCGGATTGGCTACAACACCTGATAATCGTGTTAGCAATACGGGACAACATGTTCATTTCCTGGAAAATCGAACAGATTTCCTTAACACGTGTTTCCCAGATAAGGATTCTCATTTTGATATGGCAATCCAATAACGAGGACTAAGAAATAACAACTGATAGAACAATTACCGTGCTCGCTATTCTTTGTTGAGGTCACATTCAGAGTATAAGGCGTCCTACAATAAAAAAATAATGGATCAAATCAGGGGATACAACGGAAGGAAGGGGGTGTAGAGCCCACAAAAGTAATAAATGGATAGAAAATCGGCAGACAAATCTGTAGGGGTTCGTTATTGTAATGCCGCCTGTTATGACGTCATCGACAACAGCCGTGTATTCTAACAAGCTCCGCTTTTAGGCAGTGCCTAAATCTCTACGTGACATTGTACGTTTATTCTATTTTTGGGGAATTATTACATTTGTGGGATCTACTACAGGGTTTGCAACATGTTTTTTTGCTACGAAAAAAGGAAATATGGATTTAAATAGCCTTAGATGATTTTGTGTAATCTTTCACGGCAGTATGTTTAAAAAACGCAAAAGCTTCCTGTTAAGTGCCACCGCTTGATGAGCTATAGGACTCAACTTCATAAGGAATCGAAGGTCACGCGCGACAAAAGTTCCTCATGGTGTGACACGGCAAGGTGTTTTTCGCTTGCCACCCGTGGATCCAAGCCGAGTTTTATTCTATAGCAAGCAGCATTTGCAAACAAATTTCATCAGTACTTTAAACGCTTCATTTCTCTCATAAAGAGTTATCTATCATTCGAGAACTTTCTACAGCCAATAGACTCTGTTGGACGAATGTTCGAGATTGAGCTAGAACATAGTTTTTTTTGCATTCTCCTTCTTCTAGATGGTTCTTCTTCTTCCTTCAACGATGAGAAAATTTTCACGCCTATACTATGCTCACTGCCACGCGAGGCCAAAACCTTACAGGCTACGGACCTTGATATCGAGCGAAATAGCGTCTCTCAAGCAACTGAGGCAAAACTCTCTCATGCTTGAACTGTGAGTTTCTGGCCTCGCGAGGCATTGAGCAAAGTATAGGCGTGAAATTTTTCTTATCGTAGAAGAAAGAAGAAGAAGAAGGAGAATACAAAACTTAAAAACACTATGTTCTAGCTCAATCTCGAACATTCGTCCACCAATGCAACATTTATTTTCTTTATTGTCTTTTGGCTGTAGAAAGTTCTCGAATGATAGATAACTCTTTTCTGTCGCACGTGACCAGGTGACTGCTTGACTCCAACCAGCTTCTCGTTTATCTCAGCCAATCACAGCTGGCCAATATTTGATGCAGGTGGACTTTTGTGAAAAAGGATTGTAAATAAGCAAACGCTCTAAAAAAGCGACCTACGTACTCAAAACTATGGCCAAGAAAAACACTCTGGAAATTGCTAAACTTGACGTGAAGGAATATCGACCAGAAGAAATTTCTTTCAAGGTGGAAAACGGAGTTGTGAAAGTACAAGGCAGACATGTGAACGAAGGAGAGTTCGGCTTCGAGCTGAAAGAATTTCGACGCACATTCACTCTACCCGAAGGCATCGATCCTGAAAACGTCACATCACGGATTTCCAACCACGGACACCTGCATATCGAGGCTAGAAAAGCGCTTCCGAAACCAGAAGCTGAGTTAGAAAAAGCGAAAGAAGACAAGTTTAGTATGGCGATTGACGTAGCGGGTTTCCCTCCAGAAAGCATCAAGGTCCAAGTTCTTGGTAACGAGTTGCTGGTGAATGCAAACCACGAGGTTGAACATGAAGGTCATTACCATGCCATGCACTTCAACCGCCAGTTCGTACTGCCAAGAGAGGTCGACATGGACTCACTCACTACACGCCTTGATAAAGAAGGAAAGCTGCACTTCGAAGCAAAGAAGAGAGTTGCTCCCGCGCTACCGCCGGTCCGAGAACTTATGGTACTCAGGGATAAGTAGACAACAAGGACGTGTTGGCATTTTTGCCTGCTTCTCAGGAGAGAAAGAATTTAGTCTTCAGATAGCAAAGGTCTTGTTAGACAGAACTTTTAAACTCTGACTCAACCACAATGTCGACCTATCTTTTAGGGTATTAAATTCTTACCAACTGCTATCTTCTAGAGGGTGTTTTAGGATTTTTCCGATTCTGCCATTTTTTTAGGGGTTTTCTAGCCCGAGGGTCAAGCCCTTTTATCGTTCCCTTTAAAGTATATACCAGGAAAAATAAAATCGCTTAATACTCTGGCTAGGGGTTTTCACGCCCAGGGAGGAGGATTTTTTTTCCGATTCTGCTATCTTTTAGGGTGTCGCACGCTAAATGGTGGTCCAATCGCTTGAAATGTATTTTACAATAAACCACAAGTCAACTGATCGGTTCATACTTCCGGCTTTATTGTCGGTAACATAACAATACAGGATCTGTCAACCAATTAAAACGGGCATTGTTTTTTATTGCTATCTCTTAGGGTAAAAGATTCCTTTGACCACACCCAATGTGCCATCTCTTAGGGGTAAGAATTGTTGTTGACCACGCCCTTAGTGCTATCCCTTAGGGTTAAAATTGATTTTGCCGTCGAGCACCCCCGTCTGTTTTTCTCGAAGTCCCCCCCCCTGGTGTTGTTGTTTCTACGAGGCCTTACACTAGCTAATAAGACACGAAAGGTGAAAAGTAATAAACGACAAAGTTTGTCAGTGTTTTTCCATTAGTATAGTGTTGTCCCATACTTGCCAAGAGATATTTGACACTAGTAAAATATCGGCAGTTGAGCTTAAAATACTTTAGTCCGGTGTTGGGGGAAGGTTAGGAGTTGACCTGGTCCAGGGGTTTTCCTCCATTCTGTCTCCACCCCATCCCCGACGCCCCCTGCTACCGATGATTATATGATTATTAGTCTCTGTCACTCATTTGAGTATATGCAGTGGCATCATGGGTTCTATTTGACCGACACGCCTAGTCCATGCCCTCCTTGCTCTCCACCATGCCCTGGCTCTCACTCGATTGTATTCAGTGGGTTAGGTTTTGTTTGACAACCCCCCCCTATGCCACGCCCTGGCATCCCTTGCCCTAAGTTCTCACTAAATTGGGCGTATTCAGTGACATGTTGGGTTCTATTTAACCACCCCTAGCACTGTATCACGCCCAGGTCCTAACTGTTTTTCTCTTCTGGTTACAAGTCATAAAGTTTACGAAGCCCCTGGGGTACGCTCACCTTAAAAATTACAATAATCGTGCAGATTTTCCAAATAAGGAATATATTAGTTTCCTTATATGGAAGTGACCGCGTTTGGCAAAAACGACAATTTTGGGCCCAATTTTCTTGATATGCCCCCCCCCCTTGATCTCCTGGTTTCTATTTGACCCTCACCCCCTGAGCCACACCCAGACACCATCTTAATCCACTAAGCTCTTACTCATTTGGGCGTATTCAGTGACATGTTGGGTTCTATTAAACCATCCCTTGCACTGAGTCACGCCCAGGTCCCCTCTTGATCCCATGGGTGCTATTTGACCCTCACCCCCTGAGCCACGCCCTGGCATCGCTTAACACTAAGCTCTTACTCACTTGGGCGTATTTAGTGACATGTTGGGTTCTATTTAACCACCCCTTGCACTGAGTCACGCCCAGGTCCCCTCTTGATCCCATGGGTGCTATTTGACCCTCACCCCCTGAGCCACGCCCTGGCATCGCTTAACACTAAGCTCTTACTCACTTGGGCGTATTGAGTGACATGTTGGGTTCAATGACGATCACGCTGCCGTCATGGCGCCGCATCAGTAGGTTGGCAAATCTGACAAAAAAATGAGACAAATGAAATTATTATCAAGTGAAAGTAATAAATCCCGATAGCCAGAACCTCCAAGGGAAATCGATAATAATTCGAGCTGTCGGAGATCAGACACATTCAGTACAGTACCTGGCACCCCTCAAGAGAGACAACAATTTGTTCCGCAAGCAAGGGTCGATTGTAAAAATATATGCTGCTATGATTTATATAAAACATGAAAAAATTAATCTTTATTTATATGTACATGATGAGATTTGCCCAAGAATAATTATTCAAGCAACAAAAATAAAAACCAAAATCCATCATAAACATCGTTTTTTAGGAGTACTGAGATAGAAGTTCGAGATAACCGGGTTAGGTTTGGCTATGGAAAACGGGAAAAAAATCCGGGTTGTCAGCTTGAGTTATCCAAGTGAAACTCATAACTAAAAATTAGGACCAAATTCGAGAGAATTCGAGCTCAGATTGAGACCATGTAGCCCGAGTATCGGGCGATATTATTTTTAAAAGTCGGAGAAAAATACATACTTTATAGGGAACGATAAAAGAACCTGACACTCGGGCTAGAAATAATAAGGAATCAAAGTTGACCATTTTTGGAAATGTTTAAAGTCGACTCGAGTTTTACAGTGATTTTAGTTCGAGTTAACAGGAGAAGAAGAACTGAAGAACTGCAATAAAAGAGACTTGCTGGGGACTAGAGACTTGATGAGGGGAGGGGAGAAAGACCTATGAGAAAAATTATTGAATTAGGGGAAAGAAAAAGGGAATCAGATACAGCCCTGTTAATAAGATTGCAATGATAAGGGACTTGCGCTAAGAGCTCACGTATCTGTTTGGGTGGCAAACTAGCGCGCGCTCAGGCTTTTAGCGGCAAATAGCAGCAACAAAAAGCAACTTATTTAGCGCTTACGAAAGGAGCCTGATTTTTTTTTCAGAGAGGGTCTAGTTCCATTTAAAGATTTAAATTTTCTTCATTCTCTGGTGTGACAGGCGCAGGCATATCTGTGATCATTTTGGCTTGATATTGCCATCCAGAAGGTCACGTGATCTCTTAGCGCAAGTCTATTGACCCCTATTGAACCGCCACCCCCCCCCCCCCCCCCCCCCCTCCTCCTCCTCCTCCTCAACCTCAGGAGTATCTTGATTTACAGCGGGCGTATTAAAGATAAGATTAGCATTAGCCTTAGATTAACAAAAACGGATACAAGGCGTCAATTATGGTGCTTTTAAGCTATATCACAAACTTAAAAACGAGAAAACAATGTTACATTAGGAAACAAAGGCGCCCCGCTTTTGTACAATGCCTTTCCATTAAATCATGTTTACGAGCAACGTTCAACTCCCCGAGCGTTAAGGGAAGTGCGGTGTGCGAGTGTGTTGTGATATCATATTTAAAGGTAGCGAGCTTTTACAAAAGCGAATAAAAAAACGTTTCATAGAGGAAATGTTTTTATCGGTATTGTATTATTCACAGCAGAATAATTGTTAAACCATCGAAAAAGCGCGCAAAGTCTTATAGAGCTACATATGGAGTTTTAAAATACATAACAATTTGAATTTCGTATTTCTCCTTAAGGCTTTTGATCTGTTTTGATTGTGTTTTTATTTTACAGTAGCAATATAATGTTGTTTGTTTTTACAAAGTATGCATTAGCAATGGCAATATTTTTTTTAATTCTAAAAGAAATAAATTAGTATAACCGTTGAACTATACAAAAGAGTCAAGCATGTTTTTACTGACTTTTTTTGCATTTCAGAATTATCAAAAAATATATATTTATGGAAAATGGGTTAAATTTAATAAACGACAGATTACAAAAAAGGATTATGAAAGTTTCTTAATGGAGCTAACAATAATATCATTAGCGTTAGATCCCTTACTTTCCGACTCCAGCGACGGTGGAGAGAATTTCTTTAATGTCATCTAATTCACAATCGCTAGAAAACGAGAGCTACAAAAAAAAAATATTTAATTTATTTCAGGCATGCAACGAGAACAAATCAACTGCAATAAAAAAAAAGAAAACGGGTAAGAACTCACCGTCAGTGGTTTGCCGTCAAGAATGAGATACAATTTCCTTACAGTATCAGATCGTTTTCCGATGTGATTGCCCATAATCGAGAATTGGAAACTGTTTACTGGCCGATGTATTTGATAAGGAGGAAACTTTCCTTTCGCTTATTTTGCACTCGTGGTCCCTTAACAGTTTTGATAGCCCACTGACATTTTAGTTGCCAAGGCGACTGTCTAACGACGTCATAGATATGAAGAATGAATATCTGGAATATTAAATGTTATAAATAACTGTGCAGTAATAAAATGCAGTTACAAAGTGGAAAAAATTAGCAATTTTCATGTTTATTTTTCATAATTTTTACATAAGTCATATTTTGCAATTATACAGAAAAAGGTTGCTCATCTAAAAAGGCATTAACAATGTTAGACATACCACGTCACTTATAATATATATTCACTTTTCGAGAGAAAAAAAGGGTATTTTTCAAAGACCCGTGGAATATAATTTAAAGCATACTTAGCTATGATACACTTTGATAATATTTTTGTTCTATTTTGTTCTGGCTTGACTTTGGTTGTTACACTTTGTTTCACAATCAATCATGTGTGTCACAGACAAGGCGCGTTCCCAGGATTGTCCGAGGGGGTGTGCGCAGTCATATGTATCATATGGAAAAAGCATTGTATTTGAAGTCTTCTTAATGAGAAATGACTTTTGACCGCCAAGGGGATGTGCGCGCGCACCCCCCAGTGTACGCGCCTGAAGGCTGTCAGTGAACCGTTTGCGGAGTGCGGTAAATTTAAATATTCAGTCATGCGATATTTCTATCAATGCAAATGTTTTCGTAAGATAGCAACCTTTTTAAGAATAGCTGTATGTTTTTGTCAGTATTACCCAAGAATTGAGACGATGTTAAAAGAATCACATCCTATTTTATCGCTCCATAAGTCAGTACCACAAATTACCTAGCCCAAAAATACCTAAAACCCAAGCCCATCTCAATAATAAATAATCTGGTATTTATACAGAACAATAAGGACTGAAATTGATTTTTATACATAAATTCCTTTTTGAATGAAACTAAGGAATTTTCATCTAGATCTGAACGATTTAGGCGATTGAAAGTTTAATTTTCACAATATTCACAAATCCCCCAACACAAAATAAATGCTATTATCAAAATTTTGCTCTCTATGAAAATATAATAGGAGCATAGGTTTTCCTGTTACAGGAAGGGTCATTCAACCTCACTCGCTATCCCCCTATCTTAATTACCATTCTTAGCTACTAACTCCTCTACCATCACCTTGGCATTATAAACACAATCATTTACCCCCACCCCTTTGTATGACGAGCCTACCAGGGACAAAGGAAGCCCATTATCTCTAACATAGTTAAATATTCTATTGACTCTACTGGTGTGGCCTATGTGGTACTGGGATATGCAGTTTGTTTGGACCGATGTGAGAGTTTTGATGGGATCTTTAGAGACACCCATAATCTTAGCTACCGCATCTACAGCAGTGTCAGTTAAGACACCTGTGTCTACTATATCTGGGTGTCCAAACTGTTCCTCGAACCAGTGACCTCCCATCATAACCTGTTAAGAAAAAAAGGAACAAGTTTATTTTTCTTGTTTTCTTCCAAGGCAATCTCAGGTATAAAAAGGAGTAAACTCCCCCCTAAGGAACTAATAGTCAGCCTTCATCAGGAGCACAACAAGGATTTATGTAAGGGGGCACTAAAATGAAGGGGGCAAGAGGTGAAAATTAAATCAATAGACATTGTTGGAGGTAAATTTTAGCCATATATATTTGTTTAAAACTTATGTCCAAATGAGGGGAACTGCCCTGTCTGACGAGACACAAGCTCATTCAGCTTAAGAATTAAAACACAGCTGCTTAAGCCCAAACAACTCCTACATAACCAAAACAAAGGACTTCTGTCTGATGTTGGTGCTGTTTGTATGGGGCTTTACTGTACTTTGGCTAAAAAAACAGTTAGGGAAGCTGACAGCAGATGCATAGCCAGGGTTTACCAAAGGTGGGGGACATGTTGATTCTTTCTAAAAAAATACATATTTTTTTGCAGTTCATATGCCCAACCCAAACCATGTGCCTGACAAATAAGCTCAAAAGAATGTTCTTACCGTCAGCCGAGTGTGTCCGCCATCCTTTCTGTCATGCTGAGGGAAAAGACATGAGTCATAAATGATGCCAAGGACTTTGGTTGCTTCACAAGACGGGAGCAAGACTCCAAACCCTTCGTCCTTGATGATATTGCCATTATACTCTAAGTTCACAAGTCCAACAGAGACAGGTTTGATTTCACTCAGGGCATCTACTAAGTTTGAGTGACTTGAAGGTAATATACTAGCTAGTCTGTCAGCAGATAATGATGAAATCAAGTGATCAGTTTCTAATTTCTCTTCAGCTATTTGAAGAATGGCTTTGCAATCATCTGTGAAGTCTATTTCAAAGCAAGGCTTGCCAACAATAAACTTGACACCCATCTGGTTGAGGGAATTGTGAAGTTTATCAGCAAAAGTTTGGAGTCCACCATCGAGAGACCAGATGCTCCATTTCTCATTAATTGATCTCTGGACCAGAGGAGATGCATCAGGACCAGGTTTTACTAAAATCAGAATAGAAAGCAACAAAAACCGTCGTTACTCTTAAATCAGAAGTAACTACCATTTATGATGATGATGCACATGAAGGTGGTGGTGCTGATAAAACAAAGGACGGTGATGGTGACAGTGACGTAATGATGATGATGACAATAATGGTTATGATTTATGATATGATAACGGTTGTGGTAAAGATGATATTATTGAAGAGGACAATGATTATTTGATACAATTATGATGATCAATGATGGTGATGGTTATAATACCATTACATGTTTTGATTTCACAACAATAGTGTGATGATGCAGGCCCATCCATACCTAGGATTTTTCTTGGGGGGGTGCAAAATCCGAAAAAGTGGACCTAATTTTTCCCGGTGGGGGGGGGGGGGGGGGGGGGGGTTAGGGAGTTCTCTGATAAAAATCTCCACGGGATGTTTATTGTCGGATTTGACTACATACCAGAGTGATTTAGCTTATGCTTTATAGTTTTGTCTACAAATAGCACGTCTATTGAGAACTGAGAAAGGCCCTTGGCTGTTGTGGGGGGTGTGTTCTCACCCCCTGCACCCCCCTGGGTACGGGCCTGTGTTGTCAGATATTGATAAGTGAGAAAATGTTGATGATATATGTGAATTGTGATTTGGTATAAGGCAAAACATGACATTGGTTATTTACTTCAATCAAAAATTATTAATATAATCTTTAATATAATCTCTAATAAATAAATAAATAAATAAAAAAATAAAAAAAAAATAAATAAATAAATAAATAAATAAATAAATAAATAAATAAATAAATAAATAAATTGGGAAACTTATCACTCTCCTTGTAGCTGAATTGCTAGAATGCAGATTCAGACGTGGTTGAGTTGAAAGCATAGAAAGGCGCCTCAGGCAGCCTCCATACAACTCATGTATGATTGGGAATCACAGCTAAGATCTTAATTGTTGGGTTTGTGGAGGGAGGAATACTGGAGAACCCTGGAGAAAAACACTTGGAGCAAAGGTGAGGCCAACTAACTCAACTCACGTAGGAACCGGGAATCGAACCCAGAAACCCAGTGGTGAGAAGCACAGGCACTACAGAGCGATGCTCTGCCAACTGCGCCACCTAGACTCCCACAGGGCTGGGACTTACGCTTACTTGCTCTCACCTGATTTTCCTAAAAGTGCCCCTTTGACCACAGATCCATAGTTCTTCTCCATTTCATAGACAGCAGGGAACACTGCCCGAAGGCTCAGTGCTCGAGCATCTCCTGCAAAAATGCCTCTGCAGACAGGGTCCCCAATGTATTCAGCCACCTGAAACCAGTAGGACATACAGAGATGTATTCAGCCACCTGAAACCAGTAGGACATACAGAGATGTATTCAGCCACCTGAAATGAGTAGGGGATACAGAGATGCATTCAGCCACCTGAAACCAGTAGGACATACAGAGATGTATTCAGCCACCTGAAACCAGTAGGACATACAGAGATGTATTCAGCCACCTGAAACCAGTAGGACATACAGAGATGTATTCAGCCACCTGAAACCAGTAGGACATACAGAGATGTATTCAGCCACCTGAAATCAGTAGGGCCCCCTCCCTACAAACACAATTGTTTTCCAGATTTTTCCACAATTGTTTTTGTGACCCCCATGAAGAAGTGATGGCTGAGGCAAATATTTTTTATGTGAAGGTGTGTGCATGGGCGGATCTAGGGGGGCCGAGGGAGCCCCCCCTATTTTCAGACATTTGTGGCTTAAAAATAACAAGAAACATAAGGAAATATACTGAAGAACAATAAGTCCGGCCCCCCTTTCTTGAAACTTTTGCTTCAGCCCCCCCCCCCTTTTTTAAACTTCTGGGTCTCCCCATGGTGTGTGTTTGGTGTGTAGGGGGAAGGGGGGTGGGGGGTTGGGTGTCATGAAAAATGAAAATGCTCAACTTTAAGGGTGGGGGTGCTTCTGGTGGTCCGTAACTCAGAGCATGATTTTCTTTTGGGGGTAAGGGGTTCCGAAGTGCAATGGAAACGATAAGACTATATTACCATTATCAAGACATTGCACAGATTGCTATTCTCACCTCCCTATTCAATCGCCTGCTGAAAAAGCTATAAACTGATTCATCATTCTCACTGATTCTCTTCTCCTTAAATGGTTCTTCCAGGATTGTGGGAAGTAAAGACTGTGAGAAAAGCGACTGTTTTTTCAAGATAGATATTATACTGTTTGGAAGCTTGTGAACTTTTCCACGACAGTAAATAAACCTGTTGGTCGCTCCTGGGTGGGAAGTATTGACTGGGATGATATTACTTTCAAGGCCCAGTTCTGAAACCTGCAAACGACAAGATGACGATAACAAGTTATATGCCTAAATGTCCTGTCCTCAGTTGTTATTAAGCAATTTGCCTCAAATGTATTCTCAAAGCGAGGACATGTTGGCTATGAGGGATGGAATTGAGGGCAAGCCTAGGACGTGGTTTGCATTTCTTGGGGAGGGGGGGGGGCTGACACTATTTTCATTAAAATGTCAAATTTCATTCATCGCTTTAAAATGGAAATGCATCCTCTGATGCATCCAGGTTTGCACATGGAGTCTTTTAAGTTTTTAATGAGCCATACCAAGGTAGAAGCTATATGATTCTCTCAATTCATTCAGGATAAATAGCCAAGAAAATCACAGAAATTCAGTCCGGATTTATAGTTCTGCATTGTCTTTTCCTCTAATGGCAAATTGGTATGACACTGTATTACAAAACATGGTAAATTATTCCTAGCTTACTTTGCACTGAAGTGCGCAAGTTACGTAACATCCAAACAGATAAAATGCAGGGCTTTGATTAACTTTCAGAGTAGGCGGTGGAGATTGATAAGTAAGGGGTGGAAGTTATTTTATCTTTTTTAGTTCAAATAAAATTTAAAGTCGACTTTTTAAAATAAAAATATCCGGCGCCAGGCGAAGCAACATCCCAAGTTAGCTTACCAAGTCGAGAGTCGTCCAGCCTGGAGGCCCGGCGGGGCGCAAGCTACGTGGACCTTGTTCGAAAACAGCTCCCTCTGAACTTCGTTTGCTATGCATCCAGCCCCCAAATCTTCCACTTGCCTCGAGAACTGTGATATCGCTAGGGTTGCTATGGTGTTTAGCGAGATAGTAGGCGGCGGACAGCCCGGATATCCCACCACCGAGCACGGTAAACCGGGAGGAGAGTTTATTGGCGACCACCATCTTGGACGGGACCTGGAAAACTGGTATTTAGGGGGGGGGGGGGGGGGGAGGGGAGAGGAAAAGGGGTATGTTAGACGAAAAATATCATATAAACAACAGCAACTGTTTCTTATCTATTTTTTTATTATTATCATAGAATGATTTGATAAGAATCCATATATTTTTTAGTATTTGATTATATGGTTAGATGCTTGTAGCAAGAGCTCGTTTCCTGTCCTCAAAGGTTTGGGCTTCCTGTGCGTCTAGAGCCTAGGCGGAGACTGGGTTTAGTTGATTTGCATACTTCACTTGAGCTATTTGAGAAGTGATTGCAATAATGTTCATTTCTTGGACTGTTCTTTAGCCCTTTTACTGTGGAAAATACTCAGATATGACCAGCCTTAGCATTGACCAGGGACAAGGAGTAAGTGGCTGTGATGGATTCTTCCTAAATCTAGTATTTTTCTTGCAGAATACTTGAAATGGTTTTTTCTTTACTTTTTTTGGAATTTTCCTAGTCTCGTGACCTAAATTAGGAAAATTGTGTTTTTATTTATTTTTGTAGCGTTTGACCAAAGTGGTGTTTTCACAGTATTGTGACATAAAAACGCATCCCTCTTCTGTTTTATATACATTACACTGTCTCCTGTTTGGAAACTTGACTCATGAGCTCTATTTGTTTGGCTATTGACATTTTTGTGTTTGGTTGATTTTATTCCACTACTACAGAATCTTATGGCCTCTGATTTTTCTCCATTATTTTTGAAAGGCAATTTCACATAGCTAATAACAAAGTTGTTGTTGTTTATTGTTGTGTTACTGTTTCATTTTATTTAACAATTATTAACTTAAGTTTACTTCTTATTTCAATTGACCCAGGGAGAACTAACAGAACACGATACAATTTATTTTTTTACATTTCCACGTTTTGCAGAAAATTAACAAAAATATATTTAGATTTTGACATGTATTCAGAGGCTAGTACTTTTGTGTAGATAGAATGTTTCTATAGCTACACCCCACTAGTATGTACTGCAACCTACTGTCCTGATGTTTTTTTTTTTCTTTCAAGGGCTTTTTCTTTGGGCGCCAGGACTCCATCCCAGCACATCGAACATCGCCGCAAGAGGAAGACTTGTCACATGATGCATCATCACTTCATGCGGGGCTCATGACAGAGCCGTCATTTCACAGACTTTCCACTGCTTGGGTGGTAATACTCGAACTACTTCTATTGGTAAATATCACCTTATACTAAGTTATAAACATTTTTTTGGCTGGTTGTATACCAAAGGAAGGGAAGGGGCCTCTGCTCTGTCATTTTTAAAAGCCCTCCTTGTCTGCTGCCTATGTTATGTCAACACTTCCTGTAATGACTCATTTCACTGTTTTCACAATGCAGGCCGCCAGGTGTTTTAAGAGCATGACTGTAGTCTTTTTATGTTGTACTTAACTACAAACACTCAAAACCCCCTATAGTTTGCCTGGATTGGTAGATTTATGTCAGGGCTGTAGGAGGGGTTGGAGCATAGGCGTGTGTGTTGCCCCCCTCCATATTTTCAAAAATTATAAGGATAAGAAACAGTAGGGGCTTGACTTTTAATGCTTCTATATCGTGCCCCCAATATTTCAAGGCCTGCTACAGCTTTGGTTGGTTGTTGTTGTTTTTTCACAGATTGGCTATGCTGTTGCATTGTTTGTCTTGGATCATGTAGACATAAGCTTCACATGGATAAGCACTGGACAAGAAGCATTGTTTGACTTCCTTATTCTCATTCATGTCGCATTATGGCTCGTCATATTTCTCGCTGACAGATATTTGCAGCATGCTCACCACATCTCACAAGGACTGGGCTACCTCAAGTTGTTCCGAGAAACCAAGGAAATCCGCAGAATGCCTTATAATGTCCTATGTTTAGGTAAGGCTATAATAAGGCCCAAGAACCAACCTATAGATGAAATTAGTGTATAACAAATACAGAATGGAATTTAAAGTACTCAAGGAACACTCCAGAGTTTGTAATATTAGTAATAAAAAATGCTTTGCATAGCCAGGGGTGGTTCTGTGAGCTCAATACAACCACCCTTTCGCACAAAATGATCCTTGTCTCCAGGGCAGGAAAATTTATGCCTTATAAAAAAATTCATTAATTGAATTACCCTTTGAAAAAACTAAAAAGCTACATTTTCAGATTCCTTCCATTATAAAATAAATGGTGTGAGATTTGATTGCAGATAAGTGTGCTGGTGACGATTATATAATCATTCATGTTTCACACGTTTTCCCTAACATCTATATTTTTCATGTCATTCTGCATTTGAATGGCAATGATTTATGGACAGAAGAAGCACACACTATTCCTCCCCTGCCTTGGGATATACCAGCTCCTTGTACAATTATATTTTTCCTGACTTATACTTCTCTGTCATTTTCAGGAAATGCAGTTCTCCTGGTTCTAACAGCTCTGTTTGCTAATGATAATAAAATAAAGCCAGTTATAAAGATGGTTCAGGTCCTCCAAATAGTTTTTATGCTGGAGTTGGTTATAATGCTTCCTGGAATCATATGGTATCTAGGTATGCATGATTACAGGATAAAGAGAAGGTTATCACTTAATTTTAGGGTGGGAACTTAATGTTGCCACCCCCTCTTTGCTTCCACCCTCTTGGCATATATTTGACAAAAATGGTCAAGCATGAACTTTGTTGCTTTATGGTACTCTAGGTTATGGGTGGATCTGTTGCTTTATGGTACTCTAGGCTGTGGGTGGATCTGTTGCTTTATGGTACTCTAGGCTGTGGGTGGATCTGTTGCTTTATGGTACTCTAGGCTGTGGGTGGATCTGTTGCTTTATTATACTCTAGGCTGTGGGTGGATCTGTTGCTTTATGGTACTCCAGGCTGTGGGTGGATCTGTTGCTTTATGGTACTCTAGGCTATGGGTGGATCTGTTGCTTTATGGTACTCTAGGCTGTGGGTGGATCTGTTGCTTTGTGGTACTCTAGGCTGTGGGTGGATCTGTTGCTTTATGGTACTCTAGGCTGTAGGTGGATCTGTTGCTTTATGGTACTCTAGGCTGTGGGTGGATCTGTTGCTTTATGGTACTCTAGGTCATGGGTGGATCTGTTGCTTTATGGTACTCTAGGCTATAGGTGGATCTGTTGCTTTATGGTACTTTAGGCTATAGGTGGATCTGTTGCTTTATGGTACTCTAGGCTGTGGGTGGATCTGGGGGCGGGCCAGAGCAGCTGGCCCCATTCCCCCTATTTCCTAAGATTTTGCAAAGAATACCATGAAAAACCAAGAAAGAACAACGAATCTAGCCCCCTTTCTTAGAACTCCTTCATCCGCCCCTCCATATTATCACTCACTTTAAGCACTATTTGTATTGGTATGATATTTGTGAATGGCTTCCTTTGCAGTCAAGGTGATCAAGTTTAACAAGTCTAAACCAGCCCCTGATGCTGAAGATACTGACTTCTTGAATGGGTTCACAGCAACAGGTCTTTCTCAGACAACATCAGAAACTGGATTCAGGTACCAAACTCAGCCTCTAAAGACTGTCTGTCTGCCGCCCGCCCACCTGTTCACCATCTATCCACTGTCTGTCTTTCAACCTTTCTACCTGGATATTTTTTTATAATTAATTATAAAAAAAGGTTTTTGTTATTTTCAGGGACGGTGAATACTTAGATGAGATCTTAGAAAAACAAGCGGACATGATTAGATATTTACAGCAGCATAATGCTAACCTTGGGAGACGTTTAATGAAAGTGATGCAGCAGCAAGCGCAGACAAGCCCTTCTCATACCTCTATCGTACCAAGAGACATGATGGCTCCAAGACTTGAACGAACTATTACCAACTAAAAGCAACTGACTCCAAGATTATGAAAATAATATATTATATTTCTGAAGCTTTTCGAGCAACTTTTGCTCAGTTTGGCTGGCTTGCTGTTATTTTGTCGCTTTAGGTAGCAGAATGGGAAGGGAAAATTATAGATTGTATCGTTAGAAAATATGAAAAACCACAAAATCTAGAAAAAAAAACAGCAATAAAAATTGTGTAGATAAAGTATTCTTATAAGGTTTACTGAAAAAAAACCTTTATAAGGTTTACTGAAAAAAAAAAGGTTTGTGAGGATGCGTTTAAAAAAAAAAACTCGCATCTTGTAACCGTTATTGGATGTGTAAATTTCATGCGGGCAGATAGCACTAGAGTCGGGATTGTACAAAAATGATATGGAAGCCTATCAAATACAAGGAATGACTGAGGATATCCCCAGACAAAAAGAAAAGAAAAGCAAAGGCCTTGCTTGCTTCATGTGAAGCTGAAATTGTGTCTTCGCTGGTGCCTTTCAACTCCTCTTTCCTCTTGCACTGGCGTATAAGGTTTAACAAGGCCCTGATGCTCAACACATTGTCATACGCCTTGGTGCGTTTTGTTTTTTGTTTTGCAGCCAGCTTGTCTTTTAAATAGTGCTAGTAACGACGATAGCTATAGATAGCAACTATAGCGAGTGGTATCAAGAAGCGAACTGATGATTGTTATCTTTTCGCGGATAAGTTTAATCTTTCAAGTTTATATTTGTACTTAAACAAAAAAAATTATATAAAGGTGTAGTAGGTGGAGGGACCCATTCTTAGAGATACCATTCTGTGGTTCTCTTGCATACTAAATAGTAGTTATAAACTAAATAGGTGGAATCCCATGAAAACAGACGGGGTGGAGTGATCGTCGGCGAGATTAATTTTAACCATAAAGCCAGACTCATAGGTCGCGCTCCTGTCTCGCCGAATCTAATTGTTTGGATTGGGAACATGAATAGTTCGACGACTGAATCAATTAAGTTCGTCACGGCACTAAGCGCGGCTGCACCAGTCGTGCGGCACGACAAAAGCACGACACAGATTCAAACGTCGAATTATTAATGTATCAAATCAAAAAGATTTTTTTTAAGTTGTGCAACAGATCTGCATTAAGTCAATTTTTACTACGCTCGCAACCTATTGAGCGCGCTAGGCGAATCTAATTGTTTCGATTGGGAATTTGAATAGTTCGACGACTGAATCAATCAAGTTCGTCACGGCACTAAGCGCGGCAGCACCAGTCGTGCTGCACGATAAAAGCCCGACACAGATTCAAACGTCGAACTATTGATGTATCATATCAAATATATTTTTTTCAGATGTGCAACAGATCTGCATAAAGTCAATTTTTACTACTCGCAACCTATTGAGCGCGACTAATTTAGTGCGACATCTGAACCAACGGTGAACCCAATGTATTTGTGTCGATACAAATAAAAAAAATTAAATTCGGCACTGCAAGGAGCGCAGAGTATGAATCGGGCCTAAGAAATAACATTTTTGGGTGTGGTTAGCAGCAATTCTCACCCCTAAGAGAGCACATTCGGAATCGAATCAATCTTCAGCCTTAATAGTTCTAATGTAAATTACCGACAAAAAAGCTGGAATTATCTGATCTTTGATAGGGATAGCAGAATTGGAAGAATCTTTGAAACCACAAGGGATAGCAGAATTGGAAGAATCTTTCAGATTCTCTGCCAGCAATGCGACTTAAATGGAACAGAAGATGAGTGGCACTTCCTACTGAGGTGTCCCATCTATGATAACCTTAGGAAAGAAATGCTTGATGTTCTGGGAAAAGACAAAATTAGATTCCACAACAAGGAACAGCTCTACTCTTAAAGCCGCATTGTCACCAGTTTACTTCCGGCCGATTACGTAACAATCTCCGAACGCGAAAAATATTGAAAGCAGTGTGTTTATTGGAAGTTTCTTTGAGGATTTAATTGATAATTTAGAGCGGATCCCGGATTTTAATAGATTTTTTTGTCTTATAACGGTTGAGGTTTCCTTCGGACCTCCAGAAGTAAACTGGTGAAAATGCGGCTTTAAACCCGCCAAAAAAGGTGCAAAAAGCTGTTTGCAAAGCACATTTTTATGTGTATGTGTATAAGGAAAGGAAATAAGGAAATAAAATAAGGAAAGGAAATTTAGAAATTTATTGGTTGAAACAACCTATGTAACAAAAGTTATATGGTACCAATAAAAAAACATCTAGATCTACATCTAGGATGGTAAGCCTGTGGCCAGGTTACACAGTTTTTAAATGACCGGCGATAAAAAACGAAAACAACGCGAAATATCTCTGTGGAAAAAAGGTATTTTACTTGCATTTTCTTACTTACTTGCATTTTCTCAGTCTTAAAGCTTGCTTAACCACTCTACTGCTTTAAATAAGTTACATTTTAAAGTGCCTGCAGTTAAAAAATATTTGTTATGTAATTGATATTTAGCCTCTCGTCGGCTTATCAAACAAACAAGGAAAACAACCAACGTCACTACAGCTTGGGATATTTATACAACCTGTTAAAACCTTTCTTTTGTCAACCCTTGACTACTAAAGTACTCCTAAATCTTTGTGAACTGAGCATCGTTTAGAGGTAAGATTTTTGTGATGGGGGAGGGGAGTGGGGAGGAAGGGAGAGGATTGATTCTGCTATTTAAAAGATTAACTTTTTTAAAAGCCGGGCAAAAATTTAATGCGGGTGCTGACAAGAACGATAAAAACAAAAAAATGAAAATGTGATGATTTTTGTTTGTTTTCATGTTTACAGCGGGACCAATTTAACCATGAACACCGGAAATATGGAATGTTTGTTCTGACCAATCACTCGCGAGATATTCAAACAGTCAACTGGAAACATGTCTCAACAAGTCTCAGTGTCTAAATTCTTGCGTCTGATTCGTCAGTAGACAATAAACATTTAGGTGATAATAAAGGTGTTTACGGTTTTCGTGGTTGCGCTGTAACTGTTTTTTTTTTCTCAGAAAAAAATATGTGCAGCACCAGTAATACCAAACACCGCCTTCAAAGCACCCTAGAATACATGTCTACGGCACTATACTATGCTTTAACCTGTACCGGCGCTATACACATCACAAGCGCTGCCTTCCTACTCCTGCTATTCACCCGTCTGTGGTTTCTTGTGGCTCTGTATCTTTTATGGGCAGTCTATGACTGGAATACACAGAAGAAGGGAGGCCGTAAATTTGGGAATGACTTTATGAGGGGACTACCAGTATTTAGGTAGGTGGCGAGAAGACAAGATTTGATGAGGGGGTGCACAGAAGGGTAGTATATGATGATCCTTTAATAAAAAGTACTGACCAACTTTTTGGTAGCCAAGGCAGGTGCACATACCAAGCATTTATTTATTTAATATTAATACATTTTTTTTCCAGATACATGCGAGATTACTACCCAATTACACTAGAAAAAACAGCTGGTCTTGATCCTAAAAGAAACTATATATTCGGCTACCATCCCCATGGGTATATTCTTGAAGGAGCGGTTGTGGGGATGGTGTCAGATGCCTGTGGATTTAGGGATTTGTTCCCAGGAATAACACCACACATGACAGCCCATTCTAGTGAGTCACTGTTTATAAAGCTAAAGCTAAGCTAAAAATAAAATAATCTGTATCGTTATGTAACCGATTATTTTTTTGTTTTCCCACCAGGTATACTGCACTCCTTTCTTTTCCGAGAGATCCTTCTAAGTCTTGGCTTTGTTGATGTTGCAAGGGAGTCCCTAGAGTGTGCTCTGACTCATCTAGGGCCAGGTCATTCTGTCATAGTCGTAGTGGGAGGAGCCGCTGAGGTGATGAATGCCAAGGAAGGATTGTATGCACTTACCCTAAAGAACCGGAAAGGATTCGCAAAACTGGCACTTGAGACAGGGTAGGACAAATCCATCAAAACTCCACCTCACCTTTAAAGGCATTTCATGAGAGATAAGCCGTATACCCTTGCCATCATGCAGCAATCACAATTGGAAACCCTTAAGAAACATGTTATACGTTGCATTCAATACTTCACATTGCTCAGGTATAATTTTTTTTAATACAGTAGTAATGTAAACAGTAATGTAGTTATAATCTCTAGACATATTCAAATCCATTCCTGGGAAGTGCCATATCAATGTCCTCAGTCTGAAAACTGTATCCCTATACCTGGATGCATTGGCCGCACAGCATATTTTTGAAGTGGGGGGTGGTAAGTGAAATTGTATCATTCAAGATGAAGGGGCATTTACTACAAAGTTATAGAAATCCTGGACCCCTCCTTTATAACTTATTTGAGGATTGGCATTCTTCTCCAACAGATCCCCACTGGTTCCAGTGATTGCTTTTGGACAGAACGATGTCATGTCTCAACTGTTTAACACCATGGGTTCCAGGTTTTGGCACTTCAATTTATGGCTACGTAAAATGGGGCGCAAGTATCTTGGTGTCACTCTCTCTTCTATAGTGCTGATCCATGGACGCTTTGGAATATTGATGCCATATAGAACACCAGTAAATATTGTTGGTAAGACATTTGTTAGCCTGAGAACAGAGTTGTAGCAGGCCTTGAAATATTTGTGTGTATGTGGGGGGAGGGGTCATGATAAAAATATTGGGGGGGCACAGCCACGTCCCTTCTAGTCATTTACATTTAATTTTCAGAGTAAATGTCACCCCCAGAAAATTCCCCCAATAGTTGTGTTAACATCTTTGCACTCTGCCATAACCCTTTTTGTAAAAAAAAAAATATCAGCTTTATAATACAAAAATGACTCATAAGGTGGTTTTTAAACTAGGTTATTGGGAAAAAATATATATTTAAATTCACAATTTGTTCCATCGTGTGACTTTTTATTTATTTTTTTAAGTTGGCAGACCAATCCCAGTGTCCAAGATAGCACAGCCATCTCAAAAAGAGGTTGATGCCTTGCACAGCAGATATCTTAGAGACCTACGTGAGCTGTTTGACAATCACAAAAGCCAATACAATGTACCTAAAGGCACAGAGCTGCTCTATTTATGAACCTTTCAGATAAGAAATAATGTGTGTTTCAATTGAATATATTATTTTTTTTCCAGCTGTAAATACTGACAAACATATTTTTAAATAAAACAGAAAAATAACAAACTCTGAGTTTAGTTTATTCTACTAGGGCCGGTTCCTAGAAAGCAAGTTAGCCATTAACCCCAGGGATAAATATGGCTGTCTTGACATTTGATTGGGTAAAATGGGCATTCTCCCCTCTCCTTTCTAGGAACTGGACCCTGGTTTAATAACCAGTGCTTCTAAAAGGTATAACCCTGGTATAAAAAAGGTGGAGACATTTGCATATTTTGTTTTGGTTATTTTCATTTATCACCTTCACATATATTTAATATACATAACAGAGCAAGGCAACATACAGGATCCAGAGAGCACAGCTGTTAGATCAGATCATGCCTTTTCATGAAACAAAAAACTAGTCCTAGTCCTAGACCCTCACACATCTCTCTGTACAAGCCAAGGAGGTTTTTTTAATGCAAGCAAGATACTATTGAGGCTTTAGAACCAGCGTAAGGTTCAATGAATTTATCTTAAAAAATTCATACAGGCAATCTTGGACTTGAACTAACTGACCTTTCAGGTGACCAACTAGCCACAAGAATAAACAGAATTGGAGAAAAATTCAGGAGCTTTCATTTTGTTTGAAGGGCAATTAAACTTCCCACCAGACAACAAGGCCACGTACAAAAAGCATAGTTGCCTGACATGAAGGAAAAACATGACTTAACGCTTCCAATAAGCTCATTTCACATCTAATAAGGTGGAAAATTTCTCTAGGTACTTAGTGAGTAATAGCAAACAAAATATCAAATGCGACTTTTTTTAAATTGATGCGACTTTTAGTAAAGTGTCATTGTAATTTGAGCTTTTTGTCCCTGAGCTTATACATAGCGCAAGGATGATCAAGGAAAAAATATCTTAAAAAGCAAAAATCTTGGTATGTACTTTTCGGCCTCACATTATTTGTGTTCAAGAATCAGTCCGGAATACAAGGAACCGATGGCCATTGTAAGAAATTGTGTCTTGCTTCTCTATCTCGAATTGCAAATTTTCTAGTTGCCTAGTTCAAGTTGAGAATTGCTATAACAAACCAGGAGACTAAAGGAAAACAACTTGATGCTCTTTCAGCTTTATTCACAGAAAACAGAAGAAAAAGATTCAGGGGAAATAATAAGGAAAGAAGGGCTAAGTATATCTGTGTAAAGGCTGCATTTTAATTACAAAGGAAGCCCATTGATCCAGGGTAGATGGTGATGGCTACCTATCAATGAACAATTGTCATACAATGACAGTGCAGATGTTCTTATCCTAGGAAGATATATGACTTTAGAAGGTGGTGTACATCAAGCCGCATGTTGTATTGTGACACACTGACACATAAACAGGAAGCCCATAAATCCAGGCAAAGCAAAGCCATTGAAAGAGAAAATGTACCCTACACAGGCAGCCCATTAATCCAGGAGAATTGATATACTGCTCCAGCATGACGTTGGGGTCAGTACGCAGCTCTTACAAGCTGCAATTTGATTGGGCAAATGAAAAATATCCGCACCTCGACACAAAGAACGAGAAGAATAGAGACAAAAGAACTCCTTTGTAGAACAAAGATAATAGGAGACAAAGCAGCTGCGTACTTACTCTTAAGTTGTATGTGCAGAGAACCCATAAATTATGGATATGGTATTTCACTGCACGGTAAAATTTTTGTATAATAACATCTTTTTGGTCCATACAGACCATGGTATTTATGTTTACTGTTGTTTTTCTATATTTTCTGTACAGATGGAGCCTGTTAATACATAAGATAAGGCATTCCACTACCCAGCATGGCAAAATTGCTGCATCATTACAGAACACATACTGAGAACTTGTAGGTACTCGTCGGCACCATCTATCAGACATTTGTCGACAATCTGAAAACAAAGGAAACTAAAGTTACCAACGTTGAAGCTGTATTAACATTCAAAATTCTACTCACAGCAATTTTCTCCATTATTGCTGATTTCTGATGATCATTCAAATCTTCCATTTGAACAATTTGGTCATGAACCTACAATCAAATGGTAAGGTTACTGTATGATATAACATACTTGCTTATAAACTTGATATGACATACTTGCCAACACTAGTACTACAACACCCCTCATACAAGCTAAACCAAGTATCGCTAGTAAAACTAACACACCAAGCGATGACTTTAACCTCCCACCTTACACTAGTGCAGCACCCTCATACAGGCTGGTCCATGTATCACTTGTATAACTGCCAAAACCATACACTTTCTATACCCCCGCCCTTCACACGAGGGCACAACGCCCCACATACATGCCTGTCTATGTATAACATGTTACATTACCTGGCCAATCAGTTGTGATGCTGCATGTCCCTCTGCAATAATTTCCTGGAAATTTCAAGTGGACATTCTTCAGTATGAAAACCAAACCAACCCCCACCCTCTCTGGACAAAAAATTTTAATTTTTTTTTTTTAAATAGAATCAATAGATATTGAAAGTCCCAGTACAAACTATTTATCATTACCTTGACAACACCCTCTAGCTTTTGATAAGAGTCAGATCTGCTGGCATCAAACAAGGACTTTATCAAGTTGTCCGGAATGGCCTGAAAGTCAATGGAGCAGCAATCTTAGTGTAGAATTAGTATAAGATAAAGAGAAGGCTTCATGATACAGACTTTACTTTCTACATAGATGCCACATCTGTTATTGCATGACCTTGGAGAATCAAAAATCTTTGTTTGGGAGTAGCTTGTGGTCAATAAACCATCTCAACCAATTGGTAGCTTTCATGTTTTCACATTTGGGTCATAAAACATTTGACTGCACCCAGTAAGGGAATTGATTGGTCACTGTGTTATCATTGACTATGCCCTTTTCCAGTCAAGAAATGGATTCGAATTCTCAGCGGTCATGCAACAACAAATTCAGCTATAATACTGCAAATTGGTTAAGATTACATCTATCTAACACTGTTACCAAAAGCCTGTTGCTTATTATTCAATGTTCAAAAGAAGAATAAACCTACCCCTGCAATTTCTATAATGTCCTCAGCTACAATACCAGAGTCTCCTTTCAGGCGGTGTGCACTCTGTAGAAATGTTATTGCCTACAGGAAAAATACATTTCAGTTATATACTGTAAAGAGATATTCTTTTACTAGCAACTTGTCAGGATTTATTGAAACATTTAATAAGGTCAAGAAATGATACAGGACAGGCATGTACCCAGTAATTGCTAGGGGGTGAGCGGCTGGTGGGGTACACAGTCATACAGTAGGTATAATAATACACCCCCCCCCCCCCCTGTGTACACGCATGCAGGATATTGGAAAATCAATGTAACCAGAAATAGAGAAAAATAACAAAACAAGAAAAATGAAGAAAATTAATCTGTTGTAATGATTTTTGGCTGTGATGTCTGACTGAAACAATGAAATTGTGTTGGTATGGTGGTGATTCGAGATCAGGTGTACCTTTCTCATGTCTCCCTCAGAAATCTTAATGACTTCATCAATGGCCTACAAAATTTAGAAACAAATAATATTATGTACAATAATAAATTCTTACCAGAACTGCTTAGCTTAGTTTCATGTTTGTTCAGCACCAGGCGTGGAAGCTTTAATGCATAGCGGCAATCAGCGTTGATTAACCCTGTTTATTTAGTGTATCAATTCGAAGCAAATTGCAATGTTTCACATCGATGCAAATTGTTAAGAGTGTCCAAAATTAAGTGGTTGTGCAGCTGGACAGGCTAAATACTGCAAATGAGACAATCTTATGTCACCTAAATTTGTAAAGTACTTTTGTAGCATAACGTCATTACCTTATCCTCACAATTGACCTCTTCTTTGACACAAATTTCCTTCAATCTTCTCTCTAGTATTTCACTTGATAAAGGTTTGAAGCGAAACTTGGAACACCGAGATGTCAAAGGCTCAATGATTCTAAATAATATGAAAACAAACATGCATATTTTATAAGAGAAAGATAACAAGACAATTATCATCTATATTGTTTGAAGCAAAGATGAGTATGCCCACAAAGAAACTTGTGAAATATGAAGTACATTCCTCATTGAAATGATTTTCATGCATTCATTGGCCAACACTGAAACGATTTCCAATCATGCCACCACTTTTAAAGGTACTGACAAATCAAACAACACCAAATATAATTCAGTTAGTTTGAATGACAGAAACAAAAAGCAGATCAGCAGTTGGAAATTATTGACACAACGTCCTAGAATGATTGAAAATTGCAGTTACCAAAACTTTCATCTTCATGCTAAATATTACATTTTACGACTCATACATAATGCAATATGCACATACCTACTGACATAGTTACAGATGAGACAGAATCTTGTGGTTTTAGTCTGTTTTTCCATTGTTCTTCTAAGTGCAGCCTAAAATAAATCAGCATTAACATTTTGAGTTTAAAATATCAGTTTTTTTTATAGAAAGGGTGTGCAAATGTGCAAATTCTGACCTGAGCACTCGGTGTCATAGAGTCTGCCTCGTCTAAGATAACAAGCTTGAAGGGTGGACATGGCTTGCCACTTCAAACAAATCACAAACACTGTTACAATAAACAAAAATCCAAGGTTTTCCCGGGCTACCATAAAAATATTATGCATCTATCCTAAAAATACATGAAAAAAAATCTACTAATGTGACAGGACATCGTCATAGAGTAGGGTGAGAATTCGCTGCAGAAACACTACACTGATGCTGCAAGTTTACAGAAAAGTTTTCTTACCAACACATAGTTAAATGAGACCACCTGTGAACACAGCTTTCTATTTCATAAGTAAAATTGTGCTGCGCATGCTAGCCTTCCATTATAGTGTTCCATGAGTGTTCAATGACGTGGGTATGCATATTCTGCATCACAGATGCAAGCATCCAATGTTGCGAATTTTGCCAAATAATGGAAAACTCTAAGGTTCGGTTTTGCATGAGTCATCACAAATATTTTTAAATATTAAAAAAAAAATCCCACAACATTTTCTATGCCTAATTATCCTGCAATTTTTCAGCCCCCAAAAATTCAAATACACCTGTCATTGTGACTTTCATGTTACCCCCCACACTAGCCCTGTGACTGCTTTGGGAAATAGCCTTTACATTCACTTACTCTGGCCTTGATGCTGATGCACTTAATTGAGAAAATGTTTTCACTTTATCCCTAATAACCTGTGAAATAGAATAAATTTAGGAATGCCAGCTTTTAAACAGACAAATAGTACACTTTTGTGTACACAATCAAAAACTATACAGAGTTGTTTTACAACAACAACCAAAATTCCAAGTTTATCATATCCCTTCAATTTCTAGCTTTGCAAACCAGCCTCTGGGCACAAACCTGGATTCCTCGCTCATCAGATGCATTCAACTCAAGAACTCTTTGCTTCAACATTTCATGTCTGTGGGAAGAAAAAAAAATTGTTGATCAGGAAACCAAAATGATTAGAAAATTATATGCAATATGCTAGGCATATACCTAGGGTGTTGAGCAGGATGTGTGTGCACCTGCCTTGACTGCTAAAAGATGGGTAATTCAATGCTTTTTCCACATGATACCTATGACAACCCACCCTCATCAGCAATGCCTGATGCTATTATTGTTTGCATGGATTTTAAAGGCCAATCATGCCACCAATTTACACTCCTGCACGATATCGACTCACTCAAATAACTCATTTCCATCTGCTATTTTAAGCGATTGTTTGAGATGCTTTCAATATAATACTCAAATAACTCATTTCCATCTGCTATTTTAAGCGATTGTTTGAGATGCTTTCAATATAATACTCAAATAACTCATTTCCATCTGCTATTTTAAGCGATTGTTTGAGATGCTTTCAATATAATACCATTAATAAGGCATTAAACTTCAATGGTGGGTGGGTGGTTATTTTGAGGCTTTCTTGCAAATGAACTAATGTACATATTTTCAATTATAAACAATAATAAAGGCGATTTTTTAATGGTTCACCTACCCATATAACTCTCTAGCCACAGCAAGAATAGTTGAAGTCTTTCCTGTTCCAGGTGGACCATAAAACAGCAGATTGGGCAAGTCAGCACCTTCAAGGGACTTCTTCAATACCATCACAACCTCTTCTTGTTGAGCAACATCATCAACACACTTTGGACGGCTAGACGTGGTGTTGAACAACAACAAAAAAACAATCAATTAACCATCAAGTGTGTTCACAATGCCAATCACTAAGGATTGGCTGTAGCTGGATGTTTTGTTTATGAATTTAGTTTTTAATCAGTATCGCAGAGTTTTCTTTGGTTTTACCACACCCCTCCCTTGCCCCCCCCCCTTCCCTAACACAATAATGTGGGTAAAGAAGGGTGGGTAAAGGAGAGGGGTGTTCTGTACAGGATCCTAAATGATCCCGGGACCCGAAACGATCCCCAAGAGTCCCCGAAATGAACCCCAAGGAATTGCAGTAATTGGCAACAAAAGGAATGTGTAAGGATTGGCTTTCAGTTTTAAAAACATGTGTTATCAAAAGGAAATTTACATTAACTAAAACTATAGTATTAAGATTTTAATATACGACTGCGGGGGAAATACAGTGGTTGAGTCAGAAATTGGGGTCAATTAGCAATTCCTGTGATAGTAACTAGAAGAACCCGGCCACATCCTCTTAACATTTTGCATCAGAAGAAGAAGGGTTGTTCGAGTTATTACTCAGTGTGCTTTTGTCATTCCATCTTCTCGGCCAAACTGGCTGCCTAAAATGTGTCTGTAAATATTCGCTGTTTATGGTATTAACATTTTCATGTAAACAAGGATTTCGTGGTGAAATACATGTTTGGTTGTCAAATGAATATTAATTTTTAGGGGTGATGTTTACCAGGAAAAAAAATATTGCAGAGGGAGGGGAGGAAGCATTTACAGAGAAATAAAATTACGAAAAAAGACAAAACTGTCCTAATAAATCGTGATCTTTCTCCGAATAATACTATAAAGCAAGTTGAAATCTGTTTAGTGTATTAACATTTTCATGTAAACAAGGATTTCGTGGTGAAATACATGTTTGGTTGTCAAATGAATATTAATTTTTAGGGGTGATGTTTACCGGAAATGAGATTAATAGTGTCAGAGTTATGTGTCGGAACCGCAAAATGTTGATGGAAGGTCAAAAGTTTGGTTGATCTGAGCAAAGCTGTGCTATGTTTATGCTGTATTCCTTTCAGTAGCAATTTAAAGTTGTGTATTTGTTTTGGACTCTGTTTATGGGTTTAACGCCGGGCAATGTAAGGAATAGAAGTATTGTATTGGAAATTGATATTGTCACGTTTAGAAATCGAGTCGCTGTTAACCCTTAATTATGCTTCAAGAATTGCAAATATTTCTTCTGCTTTCCCTTTGTCCATTACCGCAATTCCTTGGGGTTGATTTCGGGGACTCCTCGGTATCGTTTCGGGTCCCAGGATCAGTTGGGGTACTTTTGGGGATCATTTCGGGTCTTGGGATCGTCTCGGGTCCTGGGATCATTTCGGGTCTTTTTTTACATTTTTTACATTTACTTACTATTTCTCGACCCAAGGCGATGACTTCTGTTTGCCCAAAGACCCAGCAACCCCTTGCTTCACTTTTGATGAACTACTAGCGCTTGTTTTACCCTTTAGAAACGCCTCCATGGCTAATCAGTATATATAATGGATGAAACAGCAAACAACACAACACGATGACAAATATTTAGGAAAAATACGAATCTGGAGCTACTTCAACGTGTCTACATGACAAAATGGAAGACGGATTTTCGCGCCAAAATCTAGCGCAGAGAATGGGTACGAGAACAGCGAAAAAAATATTGCAGAGGGAGGGGAGGAAGCATTTACAGAGAAATAAAATTACGAGAAAAGACAAAAACTGTCCTAATAAATCGTGATATTTCTCCGAGTAATACTATAAAGCATGTTGAAATCTGTTTAGTATATTAACATTTTCATATATTTTACGATTAGTTTATTTTGTTTTCCCCACCCTCCCCTACACGGGTATCAAAAGAGCAGATTGCATTCCATACAGATCTACCCCGTTGTTTTAAGTGTTTTGAACTCTTTGCTCTTTCCCTTGTAATGTCCTATGAGCTGGCAGCAATTTGTAGATGAGAGCTTGCTCGGCACAAGTCAAGTGGCCAAAGCTTCAATTCATGGTCTAAATGGCGAGCGGTACGCTTCTAGCTCAGGATTTGTGGTGAGTTCTCATTTCTTTGCGTGTTGACAAGTTTTAGCTATTCCACGCAAGAAAAAACTTATCTTTGATATTTTCCAATGACATTGCTAAAAGGGATTGAACTTTGACAAAAACAAAGGCAATATACATTTATTTTGCTAATTTATTGTCTGTTTATTGCGCAACTATATTGTTATTGCCTTTTTAGAGAAAATTATCGGTTTACTTAATTGTGTAACTTTTTGTGCGTGCTAAGAAAGCGAAGAATTCAATAAACAAAGGACACTTCGCTCTACATTTCTATACTTATATAAGCTTGCGTTAAAACTGATTGCATTTGTGTATTTTCTGGATCTGTTTTATGACGAATTTATTTTTGAAATGTTTGGTGTGTTTTTCGAGTAGCCTGGAAACGTTGCTATTTTTAAGTCTGCAGTTAATAATTTTGCATGTTTCTTTCAGTAGGATATTTGGTGCTTTGGCTAGACCAAACTGAATTTACCCATATACATTATCATGACAGCGTAGTTTTTCTCATTCGTGGCACTGAAATATTGTGTATTAAAAAAAAAACTGAAACGGCACAATTTTTAAAGTGGTAGGGTGGGCTGCAAAAACAGTGTATTGTACCCAAGCAATAACCACATTCATTGTTTTGATCGAAAGGTTCTTCCAAGCGAAGCCCAAGTTTTGATTGCTGCAATCACCAAAGACCCAAGCCCGACATACTACAAAGGAGTGTGCCTTAATCGAACCAAGTACTTTGTGATTAGAGTCGACCCAGGCCACTCCCTCTACTGCCGCAAGGGGAATGAGGGCGCGGTTGCAGTCCTTACAAGCCAGTGTCTGTTGATAGGGGCCTACAGTGAAGGGATGACTCCTGGTTGTTGTTCTGCTGTGACCGAAAAACTTGCAGATTACTTTAGAGTTAATGGGTTTTGACCCAGCATAGATGATAGTTATTCAGTTCAGTTTAAACCATCACTCAGATGTACCCAGCATGATTTGGTTCAGGCATCACCATGCATATTTATTATGATGAAGGGGAACAAAGAGATTTTCACCAAGAAGTATAAATTTAGATTTATGACTATTACTTAATTAAGATGCAGGTAAACCAGAGGACTTTGTCTTGGGGATAAGGGCAGAGAAATGGTTCTGTATTTAAAATAGTTGTGTAAATAATTTTTCAATAAAAAGAAAATGATTAAACTGTAAATGATCTTTTATTTCTTTTACTTTTGGCATGGCCACTGCTTGAAACTTTGTTTGAAGAGGGGGGGGGGGGGGGGGGGGAGGGCATAGCTATTGTTATGTTTTATTCTAGTGATGTTGAACATATGATTCTACTTCTCTCTAAACCTTTTTGTTTGGAGGTACAGAATTAGGGAGCAACCATTTGATATCTCACCTTGAGGCAACATAATTTTATCCTGATCTATATTGGTTTCCCTCCCACTCCTTTTTTGTGTTTTTTTTGTTGTTGTTGGCTTTGAGAACAAGGTTGGGGATCTTTTATACTACCATACATATACTGTATACATATCTACACATACAGTGCGTCTATGACTAGTAGAGGGCAACCACTCCTATTTAAAGGGGGTGTCTTTGGGGGAAGGAACTAACTCAAAGTTGGTAAGAATCCTATTCTTTTCAGTGTGGTTGTCTAACATACTCTCATGCAGCATTTACCACGAATAAATGATTGAAAGACTTCAACCAGCATGTATTTATTTTTCTTCAGAGGCAATATACAACCTTGATGAGATTTTTAAAAAGTGTTGAATAAAATAAAGAACAAATGACACAGGCTTCCCACCAGTGTCAGTAAAGGATTTCTAAGGATATATGAATTCACACAAATAATTATCTACCGTATGAGTTATAATCTTCATGCTCTAAATTATGAAATAAAACTAGTTGGGATGTAAATGCATCCGATGATGGTGGTTCATCTTCCCTAGAAGCTGAATTGTTAGAGTTAAGAGCAATACAAGTTTGCTGTTAGTTTCTGTATCAAAGTTTGATATTTCTCTTAAACGTACAAACTGTAGTATTGACACAAAAATTAGAGGAAAACTTTTATCTCTCTAAACCTGTACAATTTAGCCTTTTAGTTTCTTACCATAAATTCGTTTGTCCTTAGAAATCCTATAGTTGTAGTGCTAATATTAATCAGTAATATAAATGATTTGGGCTTATTACATGTAAAAGCATTGAACCAGCAACAAAATCTCTCATAATTCACATATTTAAGCTGTTTATTTTCAGTTAAATGAATAAAATTCCTTTCTTCATAGTTTAAGGGGGTGCACACCAGCAATATTAGCACAAGCTTTTATACTTGCTTACTTACATATTCTATGTTGTTGATAACAGTGTTACATAGATACTCATACTGGGCAAAACTCTGCAGGGGCGTAGCCAGGCTTTTTAACAGGGGGCCCAAAAGGCCCTTTTAATGCATTTTCTCCTGTATTTTAGGTGTCTGATACATTTTACCATATTTTTGGTTGCTAGAATGGGGAGGGGGGGGTAAGGCCCCTGGGCCACTCCCTTGGCTACGCTCCTGCTTTGGAGCTGACTTGTGCAATGAACCTGTCACAAAAAAAAATCCAAAAGTGCCACTAGTAAACTAAATCCACTGATAAATTCGATCCATAGCAATCGTACAGAAACAGCTCCATTCTTCTGCTAAAGCTTAATAATGTATGAAAAATAATATTTTCAAAAACATTATAAGATTCTTTATCTTAATATTCAAATAAAAGCAAAACCAATATCAAACAGGTCTATTGTGAGTCTCTGAATTATTTATTACCCATGACAGAAAAACCCTGAACATGTGCACTTCAAAGAGATGAAAAAAAAAAAGATACAATTACTTTCTGGGCCATCAGCTCCTTGTATTCCGGACTGATTTTCCCTTTTCAAAACACAAATAACGCGACACTTTACAAAAAGTTGCATCAATTAAAAAAAAGTCGCATTTGATATTTTGTTTGATATTACTCGCTAAGTACTTAGAGGAACTTTTCGCCTTATTTGATGTGAAATGAGCCTATTGGAAACGTCATGTTATGTTTTTCCATCATGCCTTTATCACTGTGTGCACACGGTTAAAAGAAGAAATCCTGGTTCATAATATGCTCTCTTTGTCCTCTTTAAACATACATAGCTGCTGACTCACCCACATCAGTTGGATGTCACAAGAATTTTGGCCTCTTTACAGAATCACCCACATCAAAGGCAAATTCACCTCCAGTAAATGCAAAGCCTGATTTTGGCCTTAGAATCACCCACTACTAAAAAGGGGGACTCAATGATGGACTTGTACAGAGCTGGGGCTTTACAAGACCTAGGGTAAACTATTTTTATCCATGTGCTGTTCCATAAGCAACTACATGAAAATGAACCATGTACTTTACTTGCATGTGTTTGCATTGGGAATGGCATATGAAAATAACAGCACTTGCCCAGGCCTTATACAGCTAACACATGAGAAAGTGATACAAAAATATTATAATGCTAATACAAGTAATGTATAATAGGAGTGATTTTCAGGTGACAAGGCCAAGTCAATTGGTTATGCTCTCTAAAGTGCAAAAGAAGTGTCATTATCTGTGACCTTATGCGGGACCAAGCTCTTTAATTTGTTTAATTAGGTAAGTTTTTTCATCATTAAATTGCTCATCCTCTGTAAAAACAAACAAAATATACATATATTAGCTATTATTTTATAGTATCAAGAATGCAACATTATTATTTTTGATTCTAGATTGAAAGCAGCAACAGAGCCAAAAGTCCCTCCATAGTACATAAACTCCCTCCCCCTTCATGGGATTCAAATACTTCCCTGCTAACAGTACACTTAAAAGCTGCCACACCTTTTAACATGCTCCCCTTCCCCCTTCTTCCCTGCTAGCAGAGGCCTCTTTTCTCTGCATTTCACTGAAAAAAAAAGGCCTCTGCTAGCAGGGAATCCCCCTTCAAGTACCCTGCTAACAGTACATAGGTACAAAGGCACAAACAACTAAAGCCCGAAACACCTTAACCTTTAATAGATTATTATGTTTGAGAGATCTATTTAAACACAAACCTGTTCTGTCGTTGTGGAAGTTTGTTAGGAATTCCACAAGTTTGTCTTTATTTTTCAATAATATGTCCAGAATTGGAGGAGTTTTGTTTGGGTTTGCTACAAAAACCTGAAAGAATTAAAACATTGTTTGAATTTTCAATAATTATTTCTCATATAACATTGCTTACATGTAACAATGTTCAAGGCGGTATTAACAGAGTGAGAAGTTATAGCAATATTGGTCGAAGAGACTATGAAAACGTGCACCTTGTTTCTCTGTGTAGCAAGAATTTTCCTGCACCTTGTTCCTCTGTGTAACAAGAATTTTCTCAGGGGTCTACCCGCAGAGATTATATTCTTTAATAGGAAAAGACAGGTCAAAGAGGGTGTACGCAGCCCCTCTATGCCCACAACTACAGGCCTAGATGTAGCCAGAATCAAAATTTTACCGAGGTAAAGCTAGCCACTGGATGATAAGTGACAGCAGGTGTTTAGTCTCATACTTTTCAATTGTGAAACAGTAAACATGAAAAGAGGCGAACACCTCGCTTACCTCATGCTGGCTACGGCCCTTTTCTACTTACACACCCATAGCTGTCAACTCAACCGCTTTAGGTGGGTGTCACAAGATTTTGGACCTCATCACAAGCCTAATTTTTGTGAGAATGTTCATACATTCTCTGTATTCAAACGCATTGTCTCTTGTTTTTGTTTTTTTCACATTACTGTATTTCACCCAATTTCACAAGATTTCTGTCCAAGTTGGGTTGACAGCTATGCACACCTACTTCAAATGCCACAACATTTTCCATGTTTGAAAAATAAGAGCATTGAGTAGCCTGAATGAGAGCTGGTTATTAGGCCACATTACATGCACCACATAAATCAGGAGTTTAAAACTTTAATATTCAGAAGGAGAGAATCCTTTTCTTTTCACCTTGAATACATGAAATGCCTCAAACTGAATGTTTCTGCTCTTATCCCGCAGCAAGTTCATCATAAGTTTCAGGTTCTCTGGGTTACTGATGTACCGTGTCATGACGGAGAAGTTGTGCCGATCAAGAAGCAACTCCCCAAGAAGCTGGAATAATTAGACATTTAGAGAGATGCTTGAGTGCAATGAGAGAGTAATGAATTAAATCAGCAATATCATGAGAAAATTTCAGTCAATGGCGTAACAATTTTCAATGATTCTTATTAAAATGGAAAACGCGAAAAATATTTCAAAATTGTAAAAGCAGTGTGTCTTTTGAAAGTTTTTCAAGCATGTGACATGTGATTATTTAAAGCGTAGATTCTTTTGTCTTTTATCTGTTGAGGTTTTCGTTGCCCCAATGATAGAAAACTGATGGAAGTAAATTGCCCCCCCCCCCAACAATAAAAAATATTGCAACACAAAACCCTCCCTCTCCCCATTCTAATACAACTAAATTCCCATCTATGAGAGTAGCATTACAACTGTACCTTTAATGACTGTCGCCTTGTGACATAATTTTCTGAATGAAGGAGTTTGCCATAAGAATTAAAGAACTTATCGTAGTTCTTTTCTAGGAACTCTGCACACATTATCTTGTGTCTTGTAAGGTTTTCCTGTGAATGACGGAAAAGACAATTGTGATATGCTATGATAACAATAATATAAATTAGAAATGATCATGGTGCCATTTAAAAGGAAACACGCTCTAAGGCCACACATGTTATCAGGGGACTTCGTTATCAAAAAAAGACCCCATTATTAAAAACATCTCATTATCAGGAGACTTTGTTATAAGGACACCCTATTATCGAGAACACCCGTTATCAGTGAGATCGCGACAGGCTGCTAGAGAGAGCCCGATAGTGTAATAGTGATTCAGATGCGTGGGAAACTTTTAAATCAGCTCGAAATAACGTTTTTCAATCCATCCGAGAAGCTGAACGAAATCACATTATTTAAAATACCTCGTTATTAAGAACACCTTGTTATAAAGAAATCATTGTTAATAAGGACATTCCATTAATAAGAGCACCTCATTATCAGGAGACTTTGTTATTAAAAAGACCCTGTTATTAAGAACACCTCATTATCAGGACACTTCGTTAGAAAGGGCAGTTTAAAGTGATCCTGTTTGTCTGTTTGCCTGTTTGTAATTTTGTTAGTCCTCACAGTGTCCTGATAAAGGTGGCTTACAGTTTTAATATAAAACCAGTGCTCTTACAAATGAACATTATTTGCGCAATCACTCTCTTATTCCTTCTTATACTAATAAAAGAAACATTCAGAGTTCATTACAGTGCTAGATTAAATCCAAATCGATTGCATAATATGTTAATTTCAATTGAAAAGTAAAACAATTAATTGTTTTTATATCAAAATTTAGCATATAACTTTTTGAGACATAACCTTTTAGAAGAGCACATACTGTACCTTAAATGTAGCAAATGCATCAGAAGCAATGTCAAATGTTGACATTTCAACATAGTTGAAAAAATTGTAGAACCTATCATCCAATAGAATGATCTTAGCCAGTAGCTCGTAACGCAGGCACTCCCTTAACATCATGCCGCAGTTTAATGCTATTTCAGGAGTATCATAACTGTGAAAGGAACAAAAATAAAGATTGAATTTCATCATTATATTGAATTTAAATATTGGCATGTTGTTTGTTACCTGCTTTTATGTCTTATGATGTGTGTCGCAAAACATTCTTGGTTTCTACCATCTATCAATTTTGAATCATTTTTTTTTTACCCATAATCATTTTCATGCATCAGATACTGTACAACTTATCGACTGCACCTTTACTAGACTAGATCATGATTAGCAAATTTTAAAAGATTTTAAGGACATGTGTATTTGACAGCAAGCTTTACTACTAACTGTTCCAAGACAAGTTTCCAACTAATAATTAAAGAGTGTACAGAACTGACCCTTTAACAAGCTGGAATAGTATCTTTTCCTGGCTACACAGGTATTCCACTGTTGGAGAGCGGGTTCCTATCTGCCGCCGTAGGATGTTATTGAAGATCTGGACATAGTCTTTTTTGGACTACAAAACAAAACAGCAACATTGTGAAGAAGAACTATACCTACTACAGTACATCATGTAAAATGATCCTTTACTGTTCAATGGGGACATGACGGAAAAACATGACATGACACGTCAAATAAGCCTGTTTCACATTGAATAAGGCGGAGAATTTCTCTGAGTACTTAGTAACTTACTTAGACATTTTTTAAATTGATGCGACTTTTTGTAAAGTGTAATTGAAATTTGAGCTTTTTGTCCCTGAACTGATACACAAGGCAATGATGGTCAAGGAAAAGTTATCTTCAAAAGCCAAAATCTGGTTATGCGCACTACGGCCTCACATTATTTGTGTTTTGAAAATCAGTCCCTAATACAAGGAACCTATAGCCATTGTAAGAAATTGTGTCTTCTCTCTCTTTCTGGAATTGCCCATTTTCCAGGTTTTTCCATCATGTCAGGGGGAACTTATGTATTTGAAGTGGGGCACTTATTAGAAGCTGGGCACTTAAACAAAGATTCACAATACTCAAAATCAAATAATGCAGACCTGCTGTTGACACTAGCCTGACACCAATCATTAGTACAGTACTGACAGAAAGTAATGCAAAATAAATTGGCCGAAGTTCACTGAATTACCTCAAGCACATCCGAAAACACCCGAACTTCTGCAAATTTCGGCACGGCCGAAATTCTTTTGTTTTACATGATACCGATCTTAAGCGATTTTCGCCTTAGCGACGATTTTAAGGCAAACATATTCTAGCCGAATTTCTCCGTATTTAACCTTCCCAGATTTCAGATTGGCTAATACAATGTACAGCAGAAAATCCAGTAATAGCAATAATAAAAACAAGTAGCTTACTTAATGTTTAGGGAGTATAAATACTGAATGACAGGCAGGCATGCAAGGAATAGAAGACATCATAGTTTTATATCAATAGAGATCTTAATATTTGAAAGGACAAAGATCTGTTAGTTTTCCAACTAGTTGGATGAGCTGACCAAAGTGTATAATTATCAAGTGTATAATAATAATTCAAAAGCTGAACCTGCACTTCCATCAATCATGTTTTTAATTTGTAACAGAGCACATTTTGTACCATTTGATTGGTCTACATATTGCGGTAAGAAGGTATAGCTGTATTTCATTTTCTCGTCATCACTTGGAATCTACAAGGGTGAACCCGCTGCAAGTCAAATTCCTAGTATACTGTGAGTAACATCCCATTCACCTCAAAGTCCAGTCGGTGGAGGTTGTTCAGTAAAGGCTCAAAGAGATGTGAGTTGTAGAATTCCTGTGCCAGCTGTGCTATCAGCTCTGTCTGAGGCTCTTGATCTACAAAATATTAGGAGCCAACAATTCCACCTATAATGTCCAGCCCTGATTTAACAATACCTGATCAAACTACAACTACGAGTACACCTTACGTAAGGGCTACTACAGTAACCCTGTTTGGACTCTCACCCACCAAAGGCCAAAGATCCTTGGTTAAAGGACAACAATTTTCATTACAAATCAAAATAATGCAGCAATCATTGGAATTAAAAATCAAAATTCAAAATAGAGCAAAAAAAGCTTTATTATACTTTAATAAAGCCTATGTTTTCTGAAGAAGTTGAAAAAAAGCATGTTAATGCTATAAGAATTGTTACTTGACAATGTCAATGAATGAATGACCTTACCATGTGTTTTTTTTAAGGTTCATGTTTAAGACTGAAATTGTTTCTCTACTATCCTGGGTACCAGAGGCTCCAAGCTTCGCAGCAAAAACGTTTTGAGCGAAGCAAACAAGCCTTTGGTGCAATGGATAGCCAGCCTCACGATAGTGCTAATGTATTTATAAAGAATTGTACTACACTGTTGATTGATCAATAAAAGTTGCTATTGTAGTAGTATTCCGTATTTGGAGGACCATCTTCATTCCAATCAAACCAGTTTTTACTTGGGAAAACATATACAGACAAAATCATTCCAGCTAAGCCGATAATCAGTGAATAAGCAGCAAATCTTTTAGTCATTTTCTGGGCCTGAAAATGATCTCCTGTGCCTCCAGTGTTTCTGTGAACCTTAACTCTAGTGGAGGTAATGCCCGTTTGACCGTGAACTTGCCTTCACTATCATCTCTAGTTGTCAAACGCAGTTTATGCAAATTACAGACAGGATATTTTGTATCTGAGCGAACACTCAGCTTGATAAATGCCCTACAAACTTCTCCTTTTTAGCCTTTGTTTCAGAAAACAAATTGAACAAACCTAGAACACGCTTTGATGTATTGTTGCTGCACTCTCGACTAAAATTATTTTGATTAAATACCATTTTAGCAGAGTTCACTGTATCCAAAAGTTATTGCCATATGGGTGCGAAACTTGTACGGCATGTAGGGCTAGCGTGTAGCACAAATACAAACATTTTGGTTACTTGCGTGACTGTCAAACCGGTTTGTCAAGTAATCTGAGATGTCCATAGTTAGGCTGGCTATCCGCTGCACCAGAGGCTCGTGCGTTTCTCTCAAATCATTGTTGCCGCAAAGCTTGGAGCCTCTGGTACCCAGGGTATTTCTCTACATACTGGTTTACATATGTAGTACATTGCCCAAAGGTAAAAATACTAAGAGCTTCTCACCTCCAGACCCCTGCAAGATCACCTTCATTGCACTCAACTGCTTGCCCACATCTTCAAGTGCCTGCAATGTTCAATGACCATGATGAGTATTCATGTTCAATGTTCAATAACCAATGTTCAATAATCAATGTTCAAGATTTTATGCTGAAGTGCTGATTAGATTTCGTTCTTAACAAACCTTCTCTGCCTTTTTGGACCCTTGGGGCTCCTTATTGAGAGCATTTAGGGCATCAGTAGTGTTCTTAACAACCTCTGCTGGACTTTTCTTGGACGACCCAAACAGCGGCATGGCGCCTCCCCACCTGTCGTACAAGCCACCTCAGTTTGGTATAATACATAATATTTTTAGGCATATAGTCAAAGAATAGGGTTTCCCAAATGCACATTAGTGTCATGGCACCGTGATCCCTTACTTTATAACTCTACTTTATTATTTTATTAACATATATTTTGTTGGGCTTTGCCTCTAGAACACTCTGGATGCCTTAAAACAAATAAGATTACATTTTAATGCGAAAGGACAGTAACACGACTTTTATAGGCTTTCCTAGTTAAACAAAGCTAAATGGGTAAGTTATGGATTTTTTTTTCCCAATTGCAAAGTCACCCAACAGTATTTGAGGTTAACCTAGGCAACGTTGCAAGGGCTAGCAAGGGGGTGGCCTTCCCTTTTGGGCCCCCCCCCTTATGTTAATAATCCTGGCTACGCCGCTGCCTATTTCAAACGGCTTTCAGCACAAAAAGCAAATGGCCATTGCAAATTTGCAGTTTGGCATCCAAAAGGTGCTTATTGGCCAATAAACTCAATCGATGTCAGAACCATACATTAATTGCATTCAATTTCTAGTCGAATGTTTTATTTATATTTTTTCCTGAAATTGGAACAAATATTTTGGGATCCATGGGCCCTTTCTACCCTAGAACTGCCATTTGTCAATCTACATTTGCCATTTGCACTGACAACGTTTTTTTACATAGGTGTACAGTATGCATTTTAAACAATGGACAAAAAGCAACCAGGTTGACTGCCTAATTTTGCGTCAATCCTCTCTCAACTTTCTCTCAACTCTTTCTTTAAGTAATTTTCACAACCCTGTGTATTATTTAATCAAAAAACTCAATTGCTGGCTTTGTGTTTATCAGTATGTTCTTGGTTATTGTAGCTATATTGTTGTTTTGGTTTTGATGAGTCTAAAGCTTGGACAGAATCTGATGCCAAATTTGGAAAATTCAAAAGTCATGATTGAGGTCAACCAAAAAACTTTCAGAACTTGGAAACAAAAAAACACAATGCAGATTTGTCTAAAATCACTAAAAACTATTAACCATCCACTGCTATGTGGGATTAGGGTTTCCTTAGTAAGTGGTACTAGTAAAACTATTGGACATATTTTATTTGCAACAGTACAGTTTCCTGGGTTGTGAGTAAAAAATAATTTGCACTAAATTTTAATTTATGAACTTTATTAAGCAACTCAAAATAGTACATGAAACCACCTTTCATTCAATCAAACCAGGGACAAAAGATTCAAAAGTTATCAAGGAATTAACATGAAAGACAATGTCTGAGAAAATTACTCAAATATCTACTGCAATGATACTGTTGAAAAAAAATCATAGTCATCTTACACAATTAAATAAAACCTTAAATATAAAATCGTTATTTTTTGTGTGCAAACCATTCCTAGTAAAAACCTAAATAGGAAGTTTCAATTTCAGAAATGCACTCTGAATGAATTATATAGAATGCAATTACCCAGGGTTATTATATAGGCATGAAAATATATCAGCGCATTAATTGAAGGCGATGTCGAATGCCCGCTAAAAGGAATGATTGGACATACACATCAAAACACTAACTCATATCAAAGAATCAAATAGCTATAACTAACAAAAATATATTTACTCCCAGACCAAGTGAAACTTACGCAATTAATAATTAAATGTAAAACATGTAGACTATACTATTATCGACACATCGAATGAGAAAGAGTTTAAATGTACAAAATATCAAAGAATTACTTTAAGTTAAGCTTATATGTGTATTTTATGAATCTTACACAAAGAATTTTACACCTCCCTTACAACTAATTTGAGGTAAATAATACGTAAGCCAGGCTAAAACAGACTTACTTTGGACAAATTTATGGAATTGCTTCAAGTACATGCCACAATTTATCGCTGTTTAAGACCGAAAACTGATCAGATTTGAGTCGCTTCCCCAAGCGCTGGCGGTCAAAAAGATGGCGAGTTGACAGGACTTTGAAGTTTGGTGATCAAATTCAAGATCGATTTCTTGCACAAAATCGGTGCTTTTAAAGTTTACAATTATAAATAGGGCTTACCTATTTCAATAGCACACCTTGTGGGCTACTTGAAGGTTGGAATCGGCGTAATAGCAGGGAAACAGAGGCAAACTACCGACAACACTCGAGTTTCACTAGTAAATGAGAGGAGGAACGGAGAGACAGGGACCCCAAATAACAGGCCCTCGCGCTCAACAACACACAGGGTGACCAGTAAATCGTTTTCGAAGGATATCCACACCCCATTGAGGGGATTGAAAATTCCGGGGGCGGGGTGGGGGTCAAACGCTCAGGAATTTCCAGAGATGAGGGGGGTAAAATGCCCCTGTTCCTAACAAGTACTGTATTCATTTTTTTCCAAGGGTTGGATATTCCAAAGGGGTGGGGGGGTCATACCCCCTTCATGGATATTTTCTGCAACTACACATTATAGTAGGCTCTTTCCATGCGTCGCTAGGCCAGTAGGCGGATGTGTGTTGAGCACCATGCCCTTGCACCAGCAGCTAGCCTTGATGAGATGAAACCTATGCAAAGGAAGAACAGGCACCTGAGCTTTCTATGCTTAAGCCCGAAAAAAAGGGGGGGGGAGGTAGAATATGTTGTTGTCGTTTTGGGGGTCTGGTACCGATGAATCTATTTTCTTTTCAGATACTTTCTCCGTTGACTAAGGTGGTCACAGTCAATGTTTCTTTTTAATGACAATAATCACGCAGATTTTCCAAATAAGGAATCTATTAGCGTTTGGCGTTGTTTTAAGAATATGGTACCTTGGGTATGAGATCTACGTCAAAAGCGGAGTGGTTATGTTTTAGAAAGTGTTCAGCGGCGTGGGTTGTATGGATAGAGATTGCGAGTCTACAGTTCTGCGGTGGTCATTAAAGCGTTCATTTAATTTGCGTTTAGTTTCCCCAATATATTGAAGGTTACAGCCGTTACATTTAATCATATAATTCACATTTTTAGTATTGCAGGTTATGTGGAAGGTTATAGGTCGTGTTTCACCTGTTGAGAAAAATGTGTAGCTTGTTAGGCCATCGGTTCTAATATAGGGGCAGGTTAGGCAGTTTTTTTCCGCAACGGAAGGCACCGGGAGGTTGGTTGGTAGCGGTCGGAAGGTAGCTTGACTTTAACTAGGATGTCGCGGAGGAGGTGAGCGGCGAAAGGCGACAAGGGGGGGGGGGGGGCTCAGTGAAAACCTTATGGCATCGCTTAAACAAGAGCAGGAGGTTGTAATTTCTTCGGATGATGTCGTTGATGTTAGGTTGTGTAGGGTTATAAGTAGTGACATAGGGGATGCGGCGAGACGGGACTTTTTATGGTTGTTATTATAAGGGAGTAGGGCGTCAATGCGGGAAATGTAAGCAGCGTGTAGGATTTGTCTCTTGAGAAATGCGGGTTTATAGCCACGCTTGAGGAGGTAGTTGGTGAGTTCATTGCAGCGGTTATTAAAGCTTTCTTCTGTAGAACAAATGCGTCGAATACGGAGGGCGAAGCTATAGACAGGGGCGGCGAAAGGCGAGAGGCAGGGGAGGGGTTTGCTATGAGGTGTGCTTGTGCGTTTGTGGACCAGCCAATACTCTCGTCCGATCCTTCACGCGGAGTGTAGGGTAGATAAGTGAAGGGCATATGCTTACACTACAGTTGCTACGTCACGCGCTAGTCGTCAGGTCACGCTAACTCGCTTTAGATCGGTCTGGCTCCCCCCCATATTCTGCCATAATCGTGCCTAGTGTATTCATTGCGTTGCAAAGCGGGCATTTCCTTTTCGCAAAAGAATCTAATAAGAATCTGCACTATCTAACAACCCGCTCTAAATTATCAGTTACATGCTAGAAGAAACTTTTAAAACGACACTGCATGTACAATTTTGAAATAATTTTCGAGATTTCCGTTTTTGAAAAATAATCGGGAATTGTTGCGTAATTGACCGAAATAAAACTGGAAACGTTGCCGCTTTAGGGGTTAGGATTATTTGCCGACGATCAACCCTGTCCTTCTTTATGGAAGTCTGATTTTCGTCTGTTTTTATAGAGGGTTTTTTTTTGCAGAAGTTGATTATGCATTATGTAGTATTGTGAACAGTACAAGGGAATCACAACACACAAGTCAACCAACACCGTTTTTATTTGTCTTCTGTTAATGACATATTACAAATGGCTATAACCATGCTAGTGCTCTTCAAAGTCAACAAGGAAAACATCAAATCTCTTTGGGGCCGATGCATGCCATCTATGAAGCCTTTAAACCTCTGTGGGGCAGTGACTGGGTATACGGCGGTATTTAGGTAATGTACGAATGGGTTAAAATGAGTAATTGTTCCATAGGTCGGTATTCAAGAAAGTCACAGGGGAATCCAAAACAGGTCACGCCCAATTCTACATCCAAATAATAAAGGCAAATAACAAATAACTTTTTAAAACTGAACATTTTATACCCACATTTCATTACAACATATAGTCAGTCTAGTGTCGACAAGAGCATTACCACAAGTTACATGACTTTCTTGATATTATTGAGCACCTTGTTCATGTCGATCAAGGCGCCTTTGATGTCTTGTGGGTCTTTCAACCACTCGTTGTTGGCTGTGTCGTAATACCTATCCAGCACGTTCAACGACCACGGGACTCCTTGCTCCTTCAACTTCTTGGCAAAGTACCGTGCAAAGCTGATCACCTCTGCCTCGTCCAAGGCTCCGTCCTTGTTATCGGTGGGCATCCAGGCGCCCAGGTACGTTGCGAGTTTGCTGGTTTGGGTGAAATCCGTCGCGTACTGAATGTTATCTTCCACGTTCTTTCTTCCTAAAGGCGAGCCATCGCCAGACCAGTATTTCTGACTTCCATCCACCTTATTCGGTCCGGACGCGTAGATGTGCCACTCTGCCATCATATAGTCGTCATTCGCGTAGATGGTCGGATCGATTTGATCGAGGTCTTTGGCTGTCTTCTTAGGCGAGCCAAGTATGAGGATGCGCTGTGCGTTCTTGCCCCCGGATTTGCGAATCGCGCTGGCCACGTCTTTGGTCCACTGGTTGTAGGCCGTGGTATTCTCGCGCAGACTCTCGCTGCATTGGTTCCCGCACCCGTCGATCCCTAACTCGGTGAAGAGATTGAAGCTGAGGTTGTATGACCTGTCTTTAAGGTGTGTCGCTACCTTCGTCCACCATGCCACGTAGTTGAGTCGTGCTTGCTCCTTGGCGAACGCTTCGTCCTGGTGGTGAATCCACGATATTATGGGAGTGACGCCAACTTGGATACACTTATCCACCACCGTAGCCAAACTCGTGAGAAAATCATCGAATGCAGAGTCAGTGTAGGGGGCTGTATACAATTCAGCATTGCATCGAAGTCGCAAGTTGCGAAAGCCTCTTGCATAGACATCATCGATGTTCTGGGCGTTGTATTTAGATAACGGGTCGCTGGTCTTGAACCAATTTGTTGAGAAGCCTTGTTTGATGACATCTTGGTAATCGGAGGGAAGGATTGGAGTGTTAGTCCCCTCGGACAGTTGAAGACAGATGATCAAGGCAACCGCGACTGGCAGTCTAATCTTCATGGCTCTTGTTTAGCTTCTTAAGCTTTCGAGAGAAGGAGAAATAAAGCATTTGAGTTAGTGCTAGGAGGACCGCGTTATATACCTTAGCTAATTTACATTTCAATCAAACCATTTAAGCCAATATTTTTGTTAGGGAATGACCGAGGGGGTTAAAATTCCATGAACATGGCGTGAGGTTCTCAGAGATCACAATGCACTTGAAATCCCGGGTCTCAAACACAACAGAAAGCCAGAAAATCGAGAAAATAGCATAGCACAGAGCGTTTTTTAGAACCTAGCAACACAATAAAAGTTTTTAATGTTAAAGTACATAAACTGCTCCTTTTGCTTGTTTAAAGGCTGAGAAGGTACTCTAGTTATCGGTTAATATTAACCTCTTTTTAAGCGAGCTGATTTCGTGATGAAGACATTGTAAAATGAAATGTGATTTACCATAAACGTGGCGTTAGCGTGAGAAAGGGCAGTGCAAATTTGTCAATATTTCCAATTCAAGGCAATATAGGCGCCAATGGGGAGTTTTCATTCAAAGTTTTCGACAGGCCAGACAATCAAGTTTGCGGTCCTTTATTATATGCGAATTCGTAGATTCAATCACAACGCAGATTCCTAATTGTCAAAAAACTGGCACGCAAATGCTGTTATGTTTAAGACATCAGAAAAAATTTCAATTGCGGGCCTTGACTTTTTGCATGCTATTCGAAGAAATGACGCATAAGAGCACTTTTTTAACAAGTCATAGAAATTTACTTGTTACCCCTTATGTCCTTCCTCAATTAAATTCTCAGCATCTGCCATTTTGCTAAGAAACCAGTGACAGCTTTTCCATTACAAAGAAAATTAATTTCTTAGATTCTTCACCTGGAAGGATAGATATAAAAGGGGTAGAAAAGAAAGAGAGACAGTACAATAGAATCAGAGTCGAACAGAACGAACAGTCAGAGCCGGAGTCCAAAACAGTGAAAATAACCACTTCTCGTCAACCGTCTGACATTCGAGAACCTAGTTACAAAGTCAATTAGACTATTGCTGTAAAAATCCCTGGTTATTTTTTAATACTTCAGCTGCTTTCGTGCGAAATAAAGAATTGTAAGCTAAATATCGATGAGTGAAAAACATATATAATAAAATATTTAAAAAAACATGAATTTTTTTAACAAATAAGGCAACAAGAGAAAGACTTACAAGAGTTCTAATCTTCCACATGCAAAATGCTCTACTACCTTTCTTGCTTTCTCTGTTTCTCTGAATACAATGATAAGCCAGTCCTTGTTGGTAATCATAAATGAATGCATTTTTTATGATAAAAGAGGACGTCAGATTATGTTATTTGCTTGAAGTCCAAAGAATTTGGCCTTTGATTTCGTATTTGTTCAGACGACAACGAAAAAAATCCCTTTTTGAGAGTGTGTGCGTAGTCAGTTTATTCAAGTCGCCAAAAAATCCATTTGTTGAGGTTCTGCTTCTTGTAAATGTGTGGCTTTCGTAAGTAGGCCTCGTATATTGGCGCATACAGGTAGCTATATATAATTTATTGTATTATTAGTTGGGTGTACGGGTAGTGTTTTTGTTTCTTGTTTTGTCTGGCTGCACGCATCCTGGGGGTCTTTGGTAACGGCTTGACGCATCGCCAAGTCTTCACGCACGAAAAACACATTACGCCATAGGTACGCTAGCTGAGCATGAAAGTCGATGATAAAATTTTGCTTTTAAATCTGTAGATCGTTGTATAAGTGTGATATTAATACTAAAATAAAGAGTGGTTCTAGAGACTTTGCATTAACCCTTTCGTCAGAGGTACCTAAATGGAGGTCGCGTTAAAAAATAATTTTATACACGTGCAAGTGCTCCTTTAAAAAATGTTAAATATGCACTGAAATCATCATAACGAGTGAATACTACTATGACTGTCCAAAAAAAAATTGTAAAGGAAACCAATTAACTTTAGAATTAGAGTAGCGGATCTAGGGGATGGGAGGGTTGAAGGTCCTGTAAACAATTCGTCGGTCATTTTTGTTATATAATAGAAAATCTGGCGTAGAATACAAACATTGAGGTCTTTTTGCCCATTTAGGCCTAAAAGTTGACCTTTTGGTCATTGTAATTTACTTCCGTTTGAATATACGGCGGAAATAAATTTATCCTATAGGTTTTAACACTAATTTGATGGTTTTTGTCCTTACAATCTTTATAGATTTCAACAGCTACGAAAAATATATCATCGAAACAATCGATCTTTTCGACATATCACTGCACAAAATCTTGGATGCAAATATTCTCAAACTTACTTTGTTTTGATCAAAAGTTTAGGTCACTTTTTCACGTCTGCGGGACACAAAAAGCTTTGTTTTTCCTTAATACGGCCAAAAGAACACTAAAAAAGTAAACATAAACACAACACTAGACTACACATGTCTTTTAAACAAGTTGTTTTTTTATTTTTCACTTATTTTGTTTTTCGCCCTATACGGAATACTACTACAACTTTTACTGATCAATCAACAATCAATGGCCCAGTGACAAAGGGGAATTGTTATTCTGTGTTTATGTTTTAAAACAAATCAATATAAAAGCAGAGTCGAATACCAGTTTTTTGGTGCATTGTCATATCTGGTTTAAGTGCCTTTTTCTCACAGTGTTCCCTCGTTTCGATGCTTATTTGTATGAATGCATAAAAATCTGTTCAATTACATCAAGGGAAAAGAACAGCTGTGATGTCTCGGCATGGTGTCCCGTATGGTCGCAGAAATCGCCCCCTTAAAGGTCCTGTAAACCCCTAGTATCAAACAAACTATTTTGTCGATATTTAACAGAATTTCTGGCGTAGATTACGAATATCGAGGTCTTTTTGCCCGTTTCGGCCTAAAAGTTGACATTTTGGCGATTGCAATTTTACTTCCGGTCGAATATACGGCGGAAATAAATTTACCCTATATAGGTTTTACCACTAATAAAACGACCTTCTTAAATTTAACAGCTACGAAAAAATTTTCGTAAGAAAAAGATCTTTGAAAGAAATCTACTTTAACTTAGTTAGATTTTAAGGTTATTTTTTTCGTTCTGCACGACACAAATGCTGTGTTTTTCCAAGTTCATCCAAGGTCATTTTGCAAACGCACCAGCTAAAACTCGCACAGCAAAACAATCAACACTCGGAAGGTTATAGAGAATTTGGTAACGATGAATCAGAAGAACCTGCTCTTTAGAAACCCTCTAAAGTGGGATGAGATGACTGAAATAAAAGATTGCGAAGCAGCCGATGGCTCATCGTCAACAAAATGGTATTTTCATTCATGAATCGTTGTTGTTATTTGAATTGAATTGTTTGGTGATTTATTCTCTCACGAATCACATTAAACAAAGTTATGCTCTTAAATAGTAACGTTTTGACGATATAAACATTGTCTTTTAACTCTTTGGGAAGCATCATAATGGCATAGCCTTGGGCGGCGAAGTTGTAAATATTTTCGCTTAAAAAAAACTGTTCGATAGTACTTATTCGAAAACTAAAACCTTCCCCCCAAAAGGCAAAAGGCGAACAATTGTAACCCTTTAAAACCAGATATTCTAGTTATAAAATGTTAGTAGTTGCATAATAGAATTAAGGTCAGTGAATACAATTGACCGTTTTATTGAGCAAACCTAGGCCACTTTCTTTTCACGTGTGAAATCTTACCATTTGACTTTGTTTTACGACTGCTCTGTTGATGGAGCATCGTTGTAAATCTTTTTTTTTTTCAGCTCACATTTCTTTTTTGTAGGTTTATAAGGGACATGTTCGTATTCTTCATCGTTGTCAAACTTTTCGGATGATGACTGTTTTGCTGTGAGAGTTTCTACTAGGCAAGTTGGCTGAATGACCTTGGGTGAACTTTCGAAAAACAAAGCTTTTTGTGTCCCGCGAAACGTCAAAGTGATCTAAACTTATGATCAAAACAAAGTAAGTTTGAGAATATTTACATCCAAGATTTTGTGCAGTGATATGTCGAAAAGAACAATTGTTTCGATGATATATTTTTCGTAGCCGAATCCGCCGTATATTCAACCGGAAGTAAAATTGCAATGGCGAAAAGGTCAACGTTTAGGCCTAAATGGGCAAAAAGACCTCAATATTCGTATTCTACGCCATATTTTCTACTATATATCAAAAATGACCGACGGGGTGTTTACAGGACCTTCAACCCTCCCATCCCCTAGATCCGCTACTCTAATTTTAAAGTCGATTGGTTTCCTTTACAATTTTTTTTGTACAGTCATAGTAGTATTCACTCGTTATGATGATTTCAGTGCATATTTAACATTTTTTTCAAGGAGCACTTGCACGTGTATAATTATTTTTTAACGCGACCTCCATTTAGGTACCTCTCTGACGAAAGGGTTAATGCAAAGTCTCTAGAACCACTCTTTATTTTAGTATTAAATTCACACTTATACAACGATATACAGATTTAAAAGCAAAATTTTATCATCGACTTTCATGCTCAGCTAGCGTACCTATGGCGTAATGTGTTTTTCGTGCGTGAAGACTTGGCGATGCGTCAAGCCGTTACCAGACCCCCAGGATGCGTGCAGCCAGACAAAACAAGAAACAAAAACACTACCCGTACACCCAACTAATAATACAATAGATTATATATAGCTACCTGTATGCTCCATTATACGAGGCCTTCTTACGAAAGCCACACATTTACAAGAAGCAGAACCTCAACAAATGGATTTTTTTGCGACTTGAATAAACTGACTACGCACACACTCTCGAAAAGATATATTTTTTTCGTTGTCTGAACAAATACCGAATCAAAGGCCAAATTCTTTGGACATCAAGCAAATAACATAATCTGACGTCCTCTTTTATCATAAAAAATGCATTCATTTATGATTATCAACAAGGACTGGCTTATCATTGTTAGGTCTTCAGAGAAACAGAGAAAGGAAGAAAGGTAGTGGAGCATTTTGCTTGTGGAAGACTAGAACTCTTGTGAGTCTTTCTCTTGTTGCCTTATTTGTTAAAAAAAAAATTTCATATTTTTTGGATAGGTTTTTCACTCATTGATATTTTTCATTTTTTCACTCATTTGATATTTCTTTATTGCGCACGAAAGCAGCTGAAGTATTCAAAAGTAACCAGGGATTTTTACAGCAATAGTCTAATTGACTTTGTAACTAGGTTCTCGAATGTCAGACGGTTGACGAGAAGTGGTTTATTTTCACTGTTTTGGACTCCCGCTCTAACTGACTGTCCGTTCTGTTCGTTTTGTACTGTCTCTCTTTCTTTTCTACCTTTTTTATATCTATCCTTCCAGGTGAAGAATCTAAGAAAAATGGCAGATGCTGAGAATTTAATTGAGGAAGGACATGAGGGGTAGCATGCAAAAAGTCAAGGCTCTCAATTTAATTTGTTTTTGATGTCATAAACATAACAGCATTTGCGTGCCAGTTATTTGACAATTAGGAATCTGCGTTGTCATTAAATCTACGAATTCGCATATAATAAGCAGATAAGAGACCGAAAAGTAGATTGTCTGGCTTATCGCACACTTTGAATGAAAACTCCCCATTGGCGCCTATATTGCCTTGAATTGGAAATATTGACAAATTTGCACTGCCCTTTCTCACGCATAACGCCACGGTTATGGTAAATCACATTTCATTTTGCAATGTTTGTTATCACGAAATCAGCTCGCTTAAAAAGAGGTTAATACTAACCGATAGCTCGAGTACCTTCTCAGCCTTTGAACAAGCAAAAGGAGCAGTTTATGTACTTTAACATTAAAAACTTTTATTGTGTTGCTAGGTTCTAAAAAACGCTCTGTGCTATGCTATTTTCTCGATTTTCTGGCTTTCTGTTGTGTTTGAGACCCGGGATTTCAAGTGCATTGTGATCTCTGAGAACCTCACGCCATGTTCATGGAATTTTAACCCCCTCTGTCATTCCCTAACAAAAATATTGGCTTAAATGGTTTGATTGAAATGTAAATTAGCTAAGGTATATAACGCGGTCCTCCTAGCACTAACTCAAATGCTTTATTTCTCCTTCTCTCGAAAGCTTAAGAAGCTAAACAAGAGCCATGAAGATTAGACTGCCAGTCGCGGTTGCCTTGATCATCTGTCTTCAACTGTCCGAGGGGACTAACACTCCAGTCCTTCCCTCCGATTACCAAGATGTCATCAAACAAGGCTTCTCAACAAATTGGTTCAAGACCAGCGACCCGTTATCTAAATACAACGCCCAGAACATCGATGATGTCTATGCAAGAGGCTTTCGCAACTTGCGACTTCGATGCAATGCTGAATTGTATACAGCCCCCTACACTGACTCTGCATTCGATGATTTTCTCACGAGTTTGGCTACGGTGGTGGATAAGTGTATCCAAGTTGGCGTCACTCCCATAATATCGTGGATTCACCACCAGGACGAAGCGTTCGCCACGGAGCAAGCACGACTCAACTACGTGGCATGGTGGACGAAGGTAGCGACACACCTTAAAGACAGGTCATACAACCTCAGCTTCAATCTCTTCACAGAGTTAGGGATAGACGGGTGCGGGAACAATTGCAGCGAGAGTCTGCGCGAGAACACCAAGGCCTACAACCAGTGGACCAAAGACGTGGCCAGCGCGATTCGCAAATCTGGGGGCAAGAACGCACAGCGCATCCTCATACTTGGCTCGCCTAAGAAGACAGCCAAAGACCTCGATCAAATCGATCCGACCATCTACGCGAATGACGATTATATGATGGCAGAGTGGCACATCTACGCGTCCGGACCGAATAAGGTGGATGGAAGTCAGAAATACTGGTCTGGCGATGGCTCGCCTTTAGGAAGACAGAACGTGGAAACTAACATTCAGTACGCGACGGATTTCACCCAAACCAGCAAACTCGCAACGTACCTGGGCGCCTGGATGCCCACCGATAACAAGGACGGAGCCTTGGACGAGGGAGAGGTGATCAGCTTTGCACGGTACTTTTCCAAGAAGTTGAAGGAGCAAGGAGTCCCGTGGTCGTTGAACGTGCTGGATAGGTATTACGACACAGCCAACAACGAGTGGTTGAAAGACCCACAAGACATCCAAGGCGCCTTGATCGACATGAACAAGGTGCTCAATAATATCAAGAGTGTCATGTAACTTGTGGTAATGCACTTGTCGACACTAGACTGATAGATGTTGTAATGAAAAGTGGGTATAGAATGTTCAGTTTTAAAAAGTTATTTGTTATTTGCCTTTATTATTTGGATGTAGAATTGGGCGTGACCTGTTTTGGATTCCCCTGTGACTTTCTTGAATACCGACCTATGGGACAATTACTCATTTTAACCCATTCGTAAATTACCGCCGTATCCCCAGTCACTGCTCCACAGAGGTTTAAAGGCTTCATAGATGGCATGCATCGGCCCCAAAGAGATTTGATGTTTTCCTCGTTGACTTTAAAGAGCACTAGCATGGTTATAGCCATTTGTAATATGTCATTAACAGAAGACAAATAAAAACGGTGTTGGTTGACTTTTGTGTTGTGATTCCCTTGTACTGTTCACAAGACTACATAATGCATAATCAACTTCTGCAAAAAAAACCCTCTATAAAAACAGACGAAAATCAGACTTCCATAAAGAAGGACAGGGTTGATCGTCGGCAAATCAATTCTAACCCCTAAGCGGCAACGTTCCCAGTTTAATTTCGGTCAATTACGTAACAATTCCCGATTGTTTTTTAAAAACGGAAAACTCGAAAAATATTTCAAAATTGTAAAAGCAGTGTCTTTTTAAAAGTTTCTTCTAGCATGTAACTGATAATTTAGAGCTGGCTGTTATGTAAGGCAGATTCTTTTAGATTTTTTTTGTCTTTTATTGGTTGAGGTTTCCGTCGACTCAACGGAAGCTTACTGGTATGATCGCCCAGGGCCGTAGCAGGGGGTGGGGCACTGGGGTCATGTACCCCCAATAAATTAAAAATAAATAAATAAATAATTACTACCTAACATCAACGACATAATCCGTAGAAACTACAACCTTCTACTCTCGCCTAAGCGATGCCATAAGGTTTTCACTGAGCCCCCTCTTGTCGCCTTTCGCCGCTCACCTAACCTTCGCGACATCCTCGTTAAAGCCAAGCTACCTTTCGACCGCTCTCCCAACAACCAACCTCCCAGTACTTTCCGTTGCGGAAAAACTGCCTAACCTGCCCCTATATTAGAACCGATGGCCTGACAAGCTACACATTTTTCTCAACAGGTGAAACACGACCCATAAAATCCCACATAACCTGCAATACTAAAAACGTGATTTATATGATTCAATGTAACCGCTGTAACCTTCAATATATTGGGGAAACTAAACGCAAATTAAAAGAACGTTTTAATGACCACCACAGAACTGTAGACTCCCAATCTCGATCCATACCAACCCACGCCGCTGAACACTTCCTATAACCTAACCACTACGCTTCTGACATAGAGCTCATACCAATTGAAAAAAAAATAACCGCGACTCCATCAGCAAAGCAAGAGAAGCCACACTGATAGCTCGCGCTAGCACTCTTGAACCCGGTGGCCTCAACCGGCGTGAAGAAACCGTTTAGCTGTTTAGTAATCCACACCACCCTATTTACCATCTTCTATAAGTTACTCAATTACTCCTTACTCAATTACTATTTTTACCTTTTGTTAGTTAATCATCAATGAACTTTGTACATATACTAGCTATAACATACCATTGTAGCTCATTTATAACCTGAAGAAGGCAGGTATTGGCCTGCCGAAATATCGTTCTAAAAAACATAAATCTGCGTTGTTGTCGACTTTTTCTCTTAAAGGTTTCATAAAGAGGCGTGGCTGTGCCCCTGCCCCATATTTTCTTAATATTTCTGTACTGTCACCTCAAAATCTTACGTGGCCTGCTACGGCTATGTTGCCGCTCTGCTGAGAGGGATAGCACATCAGGTGTGGTCGAAGCAATTTCTAACCGTAAAGAGTAAACACAAATATTTTTAGTTGACCTGAATAGCACTCCTCCACCGTCGAGCACATATCTTTTCTGACTCAGGATGTGAGGATCCACTACCGTGAGACCCCTTGGGATAGAAGAAGCGGAAAATTTTGAACACCCCCAGGGGTATATCAGCAACATAGGGCTCCCGTCTTCTTTCATGGGGGTCCCCCCGCTCCCCTCTCCGGGCTTATAGCTCAGGGAGCTCAGGTGCCTGTTCTTACTTTTTCGTGGACTTTAAAAGCACACTAGCATACACACATTGGCACCAGTCGCGCCAAGACGGGACGCGAGCACAGTCTATTACCCTTGCAGTTCGGCAATCATGGACAGCTGTTTCGTCCTTATTAGGACTCGTCAGCATGGCATAGCCAGTATGCCTCAGTTAAACTTCATCGGCAAAAAAACTGCAGGGCGACTTCGACTCGAACGAAGTGCTTTAAACCACAGCTTAGATCCATGTGGGATCTAGAGCTGCGACCGGGCTAGCGTGATGCCAATTGTGCGGATCACGCATGCGACCTTTGCTAGTCTAAAACTCCGTCGGATAGACAAACTATCCTTGCGAGTATGTATACATAAATGTGGACTTTAAAAGCGCACTAGCATAGATACATCACAACAACGTTTTCTTCATATTCTACCCCGCCCCCCTTTCGGAATAGGGGTATGTAAATCCCCCGATCCGCTACATTTCCGACATGTGGATCCGCAGATATTTTTAGATCCGCATGGTTTGACAGATAAACAATATTATCGATTGATATTCATTTAAAATCCGAAATTCGACCGTCAAAGCAGTCAAAATCCGAAATCCGCGTCGAAATTGTCAAGAGATCCGTGATCCGCGGTATTTCCAAAATCCGCCAATCCACTGGACTAATCATCAAAATCCGTAATCCGTGAGCATTTCAGGGCCGAATCCGTAAACCTATTCCCCCCCCCCCCCCCTTACAAAGGCATGGCGCTCAACATACATCCGCCTACTAAGCCTAGCGACAAAATTTAGCCAAAAATTGTCGCCTTCAGAGATGACTTTTCACAGCTGTTTAGCTAAAACAGGCTCGTTTTGATTGTAGTGGTTTTATATTGCGAATTGCCAAAAAGACCAGATATGGTGAAAGGACGGAGCGCTGCCATATTCTTACCCTGGGTACCAGGCTCCGAGCTTCGCGGCGACAACGATTTGAGCGAAGCTTGGAGCCTCTGGTACCCAGGGTACCATATTCTTGAAACAACGCCAAACGATAATATATTATGCATAATTATTGTAATAAGAGAAAAACAGTGACTATGGCCACTTTAGTCAACGGAGAAAGTCTCTGAAAAGATAAAGATTCCTCGATACCAGACCAGACCCCCAAAACGACAATGTTTCCTTCTTCATATTCTACCCCCCCCCCCCCCCCCCCTTTCGGAAGCTCATGTGCCTGTTCTTACTTTGCATAGGTTCCTTAAGGCTAGCTGCTGGTACAAGGGCATGGTGCTCAATACACAGCCGCCCAAGGCTAACTGCCGTTATGGTGCTTGCCCAAAAAAGTTACTATTTAAGAGCATAACTATGTTTAATGTGGTTCGTGAGAGAATAAATCACCAAACAATTCAATTCAAATCACAACAACGATTCATGAATGAAAATATCACTTTGTTGACGATGAGTCATCGGCTGCTTCGCAATCTTTTATTTCAGTCATCTCATCCCCATTTTAGAGGTTATCTAAAGAGCGGGTTTTTCTGATAAATCGTTATCAATTTCTCTATAACCTTTCGAGTGTTGATTGTTTTGCTGTGCGAGTTTTAGCTGGTGCGTTTGCAAAATGACCTTGGATGAACTTGGAATAACGCAGCATTTTGTGTCGTGCAGAACGAAAAAAATAATAATTCCCCCTTTGTCACTGGGCCAGCCCCCCTCCGCCCCTATTACGAAATGCCACAGTTCGATTTATGCGACCATAGAGACATCACGATAGTGAGACATCAAAACTGCTCTTTTCCCTTGAAGTAATTGAACAGCTTTTTATGCATTCATACAAATATACAATACACCAAAAACTGGAAATCGACTCTGCCAAATTTTCGTCTTTAATAAGACTTCTTCAGGGCAGACTCAGACTCAGTCTGCCCTGAAGAAGTCTTATTAAAGACGAAAATTTGGCAGAGTCGATTTCCAGGTTTTGGTGTATTGTATTCATTGTTCTGGTACGAGATCGCGACAGTTTGGGCTTTTTGATTCCATACAAATATACATATATATTTCTGAATCTTTTGCATTTATATGAATGTACATTTGCTTAATAGTAAAAAGGAGTGAAAAATCGCAAAATTTAATATTCCTGCTGTCACGTGATCAAACAGACGATCTCCTGCTGAATGTTATTGTCACGTGATCAAACAGAATACCTCGTGCTGAATGAGATTGTCACGTGATAAAACAGACGACCTCGTGCTGAATGAGATTGTCTCGTGATAAAACAATAAAACAACATGAAAACGTGAAATAATTTCACTTTAATAAGAAATGTAACTTTATAAACTGTACAGGGAATCCTATCTTTATATCTTGATAAAATATAAATAGAACCCATCCCCTATTTACCCAAATATCTAGCAATAGTCTTTTTATCTAAATATAGTAGTTAGTATATTCTTTAGTGTAAAGATTGCTAAAATCACAAGTTGTGATGATTGAATGCATATTACCATCATGATATCTGGGAAATCTCCCCAGTTCTATACAAGTTGTGATGATTGGATGTATATTACCATCATGATATCCGGGAAATCTCCCCAGTTCTATACAAAGCAGATTGCTGCAGGGCTTTTATGTACTCATGAACGTGTATACTCCACTATCCTGTCAACCAGAGACATTTCAATATGAGTTGAAGCCACTTATCTGAAATTACACCAAGTTATTCACAGAGCAACTAGGTATTTTTTTAGGAAATTATTATGTACAATTACCGGAAAATTATCACCTATTTTATGTTTAAATTAACTTTAGTTACAACAATATAACAAAATGTTTCTATACATGTTTTATGGCTTTATATTTTGTTCAAAAATAATAAAAAATATATACAAGGGTACCACCAAAAGAATGAAAATAACTCCTAACAGCTACTTTTAGTAACAGTCACGAAATGCCTTATAAATGTTGCATTACTAAAATTATGTGTGACAAGCGTGTTGCTTGACTGTCACAAAAAGAAGCTGGTATGCAGGAAGCAGTTCCAAATAAGTGCTTTCGATAAAGGGTCTAGCTATTGCAAACGTTTAAAGCCTAAGTAAAGATACATGACTCCCTCACCTACCTATCAACAACGAGTGTTAAGTACTAGAGAAGGATTTACATCGACCGATTTGTCAAACAATTATTGAACAAAGAATAACAGACAGCAAAATACCAAGCCCCTGCTACGGTCTGTGAAGGGAAAAATCGGCCCTAGCACCAAAAATTTGCTAAATATCCAAACGAACGAGCTCGTGTAAATCTTCTTTAAAAAGAACCATCCATACTTCCTAGTCAGTTTCTCCATTCTCCATATAGCTTGACATGATCTCCTCAAGGAGTCTTATAAGATTTTCTATCCCAAACAGGTACCCCTTATCAGGGCCGCTCCGCGTGTTTCCCCAGGTGGTGTGAGCAAAGTCAATCATTCGTACATCCACCTTGGTGTGTCTCAGGTTCTTAAAGCTGGCAGTTGAGTTACTACGGCTTAGACTATTCTCCTCTTCTGACTTCTCATGTGTGGAGTTCTCTCTCTCATAGTGACCTATTGCTTCGTCGCCTTCGTACATTAGCAGGAGCGAACTGGAGTAGAATCTGTATGAATGCTGCTTATCTAGAACCTTGTAGAGCCTTCTCAGTCTCTGAACCAGCGGTTCTATTAACTCTAACCGTAGTCTTTGTCCATTATTAAGGAAAGAGACAAGCTCACGTTTAAAGCCTTCCTCTGTCAGCTTTAATCCATAATACTTGTTTCTACACATGAATCTGCCCGAGTTCTGTTGATAAACCTAGAATGAAGTACAAGAACTAACTAAACAAAGGTAGCCTACCTGTGGGCTTTGGATGCTGTTTCCATCAAGAAAACCATCGAAACCCCGAAATCAAAGCTTGTGGCCGCCATCTTGGATTCAAGTCCTCCCCACCATCCTCCCCGCGCCTCTCATCTTTTGTCACTCGAATCCAAGATGGCGGCCAAGGGCTACAATTTCGGGTTTTCGAGGGTTTTTCTAACTAAAAACAGCATCTAAAGCCGGTAGGTAGGCTAAAACAAAGGTGACTATGATAAACTCTAGAACAAATGGAAAAATGATTTTTTTCTTGTTTCTTATAAAACATATGATTTATATGAATCGTTAATTAATTAATTTGTTTTAGAGCATCCTATATACCCGACGCAATATACATTTAAAGTCCGCATTAAAAATAGCCCATCCCGGAACTAAGGAGCTTTATCAACAACACAAACATTAACAACATTAACATGGTATTGTGATAAACAAAAATATCACGAGTTCAACTTATTAATTTAAACTTATAGAAGATTGAATGTGCATGAGGTTTGACAATTTGGCAAATGACACCTTAAGGGGAAGGCAAGTCTTTCGATAGAATTATTACTCCACATTCCCCATGATTTGAAACAGAGACTCACCTGTAACCCGCAGGCTCTGACGCCCAGCGTCTTGGAGGTGGATGACTCCACCTTTGCCATAATTCTTGCACGTTTCTCACTCGGTGCGTCATCCCCATGCTGTCGTGTCCCCATTTTTAGGTCCAATATGCAGGGATATGAGAATTGATATGCTACATTCTCAAGAACGATAAATTCTGTTCACGAGTTAAGAAAGAAGTACAGCTTTTTCATCTTTTCTTATTTTTTAACCATCACCCTTTAAAATTTTACATAGATATAAAATATGAGAAACCTACGAAGTGAAGTGATTGGTATATTATATTAAAATCATGGTTATGCGTCTGTACTTTATTTAATTCATCTACTTTTCAGCAAGGTTACTGAGAAGTTGACAAACCTAGTTGCTTCTTGCCTGAACTAAAACACCTGAAAAAAAAAGAAAAAGAAAAAGAAAAGAAACAAAAATAGGCCTTATACAGTGTTATCGCAAATAATTTTCCTACTGGTTGGAAAAAAAATTGTGACGACTTTTTAATACCAAGTTTTTACCAGCCATAATTCTACCAGCTATCATGTCTTTCTCAGCGAGCGAATTTCCTTAGACAACCACTAAAGGGCCAGTATAAGGAAGAATAATGTGCGCAAGGTAGGGATAAATGCAACAGAGACAAATAAATAAACGAAATGATAAGGATACTTTGTAGTTTGCATGCTTTGGCCATCTTACTAAGCTGCTGAGAATGGAGATGTAGCCCCCAAGGGTTTGCCTGATGTTTGTGTTCTGTAAAATGATAAAAACAAATATTTAAAACAATAAAGGTTTCAACACATGGAAAATCTTATATAATGAGCTGCCTGTGAGGAAAGCCTTGACTGTAAAAGCTTCAATAAAATTGAATTGAGCTAAACAAACAAGCTAACCAAAGTTCTCAGAGACTTGAAGGGGAAGTACATAAAAGTTGTACGCAACCCCACCCTCAAATACCAGGGCTTAGCCCAAGCCCATGCCGTTTTATGGCAGAATAGGAAGGGTTTGGCCCCACAGCAATGCCCCCTAGAACAAATCAAGTCATTAGTGGTTAGTACCATTGCAATGGTCGTGAAGTGGCTGCATGACGAGCCTGAGGCATTCGTCTTGCTGACTCTGCGTCAGGCAGTCTAGGGATCACAATAAACATATCTCAGCCACATCAAACCCAGGAGATAGGGCTGGCAGCCTGAAAAATAGACTTGTGGAACAAAGACTAGACTATGTAGTAACAGGTACGAATGGGTACCAGGAGCGACGCCCACTCCTCAGCACCTGGCTACCTATACAGAACCCTACCTGACTGCTCTGGCATGTCGTCAGCCTCAAAGAGTCCATCCTTTCTTGTACCAACCAGCTCAATACGACCACTTCTTAGTCTGACTCTGATTAGAAAAGAGGCAGAACTGGGACGGTAAAGGTAGTGAAAAAATATACAACAACACACATAAGTCATAAACAACATCAAAACAAAATACTATATTGCTAATAAAATAGGGCAACAAATGTAACAAGCTAAGAACAAAATGGTCATTAATTCAGTACGTAACATACAGCAAACTCTCACTATTACAAACATCCTTAGGGACACAATTAAGTGCCTAGCACATAAAGTAAACTTTCGTGGGGAGTATTCTTAGGCTCGATTTCCAGCTGTCGCTAGGCCTCATCGGCCCCACTAACGGCTGGATCAATGGTCAAACACACTTGTCCATGCATCATCCCGTAAAAACTCGAAAAGGTAAACAAATACATGAGGAAGTACAAAATCAGCATTTCAAAGCCAGACTGATCTTGCTAAAATGTAATAACTCAAGAGAAAAGTGCCAACGGATGTTAGCGATCACTCCCTGGCACATTAAAATGCAAATAGAATACCTTGTTTCCCTTCACAATCTCGATCAGATTATTAACTTTCAAGGTAAATAAAGGAATGATCCATTCTTAGCATGCATATATCCAGTTCTGGAAGCACGCACATAGTTTAGAGAGCACGATGGAAGCGTAAGAGTCGCATGAGGCGACTTTTTTCAACTGAGCCTAATTTCAACTGGGCAATTTTCCGAAGCCTGTAGGATAAACACACCCACTCCATATAAAAGATAATTTCAAGCCATTGACAGGGAATACCAAAAACTTTCTAATGGGAAACATTTTAGCACTGCTAAAAATCCATCGGATTTCGGATTGAAAACTTCAAGCTTCTTACTTGAGCCTTCCTAATAGTCTTTTGCATGTGAGCTATCTAGGAGCTTTCCTGAAATTTCAATTGTGGAACAAACAACCAGACCAGATATCCAGCTGTTGATGGAGGCATTTACTGCGGGCGTACAGAAACGAGCTGGGAATCAAGCTTAGAGTACTTTTAGTATTCATTTTTTGTATTTAAAATTTTGCCTGGATAATCTTCTCCTAATAATAGAGTTGTCTGTGATAGCTGGGTGGCCCAAAAGCAAGGGTTGAGCTTATAGATACAAGGACAGATTCAGGAGGGGTGGTTGAGTGGCCATCCCCCCCACCCCCTACAGTATTTTGATGAATTTCTGGTACGTTTTTTTATTCACTCCCTTCCAAATGCATGCTCCACCACTCTTTTGGGGTACGGATCCACAAGTGAGGTACAGTATGCTGACCTACCTATGGGGTCTCTTTTCTACACTTTCAACTCTACTGACCCTCCGTGAGCGTCTTTTGGGTGAGGATTCCATCAGGTCCGGATCCTCACTATCACTCTCAGAGCTGTTATAGTTTGATCCTTGCGATTCTTGTTCCAATGCACTTTTGTCTGGGTGTGCAATGATGTGAATGTAGCCATCCGTGTCTTCTTTAAAACTCACATAAACAACACCTGGTATAATAATTGGTAAAGGAAAAGTAGTCAAGTTGTCATAATCAATATTATAATTAATAATGTTCTACTGCTATTTGTATGGTCAATATAGGTCAATTATATATCTAACAAAAGCCTTAAGGTATGATAATATGAGCAGCAAAACCATACAACTTTTGTGGCATCATTTGCAAAAAAGATCGAAGGTGATGTTGTGCAATGGTTCAGTTAATTATGGTAGATGAAACTTTGGCGCATTCTATTTGTGTGTTATGGCTGTACATTGAAAGTGCGCCTGCACCTTAAATTTACTGGGCACATGTTTTTAGTTGGGAGGAGACTATGCAACCTCTTAGCTGGATTCTGAATGTCAGTAAAAAATTTCCGAGATATTGTTTCACAACGATTTTGTAGCGTTTCTGTGGAGAGTGCCCATTTGTAGGACAGTAATGGATAGATTATGCACAGGGCCCGTTTCTGGCATCTTTCGAGATCAATTGATAGATATTGTGGCAAGCAATGGTGGAACACAGGACATGCGCATTCGGTCACTGGTCTAACGCATGTCAAGTAAAAAGGAGTAGTTCCTTAGCCTAATGTTAGCATGTTTAAGTTGCCGTAGAAAATACAAGCGCTTATTGATTTTCTTAAGTATTTCTGCTATAAGACCGTTGTTAAGTCTTTAGACACTGTAACGCCTAAGATTGGGAAACACGAGCCAATTCCTTGCCGTTAATTGTAGCTGACTCTACATCTATCTCCGACCTACTAAAACTGATACGCAGTTCCTTGCACTTGGCTTCGTTAAGTTGGAATCCACCAGTGGCTAGTTTGCAGGACATGTTGTCAAGGAAATGCTGGACCGTACTTTCTTCTTCTTTGGTTGCAGCCTCAGCCAGAGCGGTGTCATCTACATACTTCCAGAGGTAAACCCCTTGGGCATCAAAATCTTTAATCACAAGGAGAAATAATCAGGGGCTGAGCTTCGTGCCTGTGGGACGCCCGAAAGAATTGCGCCCCATTCAAAGAAGCAGTCTTGGCCAAGCTTAACCCTTTGTCGGTGACAGGAGAGAAAATAAACATCCACGAGATTATCGAGGGGGGGATGTCTTAGGCATGGAGCTTGTGGACCGATGGTCAATCAGGTCGAATGCTTTACAAAAGTAAGTAAGATAGCTCTAACTGTTGCATCATTCCCATCAGTAGGGGATAGCCATGAATAGATCATGCTTATAAGAGCATGCATGGCGTTTGATCCAGGAACAGTTACAAATTGGTGCCGATCAGCCTTTGCTAAAATTGCTGGTTTAACAAAGTGCTTCTAAACATAATCCTACGCAACTTTAGAAAGAACAGGCGTTAAGGATATCAGACAAAGATGTTAGGCTTCTGTTTTGATACTAGGGCGATATCAGCATCTTTCCAAGACTGCCGAAGTCCTGCTCCCAAAAATAGAAATTAAGAATATCAGTTACTGATATGGCTAGGTCTGCACGCTTATTCAGAACCCAACAAGGAATGCCATCTGGGCCAGATGCTTTGCGTGGATTTGAAGCAGAGAGTTGCTGACTGTTACTGTTTCAGTACTGAAGTTTTGAAACCTGGAGTGCGTCATCCAGAGCAGCGGCGTAGCCAGGGGGGTGGCCCAGGAGGCCCGCCCCCCAACCCTTCTAGCCGCCAAAAAAACAGTAATTGTATGAGACATTATCTAAAACACAGGAGACAATGCCTTGAAAAGACCTTTTGGGCCCCCTCCTGTAAAAAATCCTGGCTACGCCGCTGCAGAGGGAAATGCGCGTGTGCGGAGGGTAGGAGAAGTGAAAATACCCCAAATGGTTCAAGGAATGCCTCGCTGATAGTATTCGCAACAACCCACTAACTCTGCTTATTGGAATACCGCGACAATGTCATAAGCGATATGATGAAGCAAGTTAGAAGCAAATAGAGACAAGCAAACAATTTTGCCCAAATAGACTTTATGATGTCCTAAGGCACTCTCAAGATGTGAAAAATCTGTAATTGTTAAGCAAATTACAAGCAAAACTGTTGTAAGCAACAGGCTGTAGCAGTGCCGTCGCTACAAAGAAAAGGCACCACAGTGCATTGTTGGAAACTTCAATAAGGGGGAGGTTTCTGTTTTCAGTCTGTTTTTCTTAAAATTTTGCTCAAAAGTACCCAGGAGTGAAAGGGTTAACTTTGTCTTGACACGAGTCTTTGCTGCTGACGAGGTATCCACATCCACATTTACACGTCTCAGTAATGCAAACAAAGCCAGAGTTTGCATAATTCATGGCTTGTCGAACTCCGCCAATCTTGGGAGCTAAAGACATGATGTGTGACACGTAGAAAGCAGGGACGAATTCTGTTGATGGAACCTCAGGGGACGGCTTTGTTGGATCAGAAATGGTGATGCAGTTTGCTGGATTACGATATTGAGCAAACATCTTGTATATTCCGTTTCATAGATCACTGATCCTGGTGAAATGGTTTGAATAAAATGCAGGCGATAGCTCTCTTGATCTTTAACTTGACGGCCAGCTTGTTTCCAGCGATAACTCGGCCAGTTTTCTGCATAGTGCCATTCATGAGCTGTTAACTGAACCATACTTAAGGGCCTATGGTACTATCTTTTGAGTCCGTTGCTAAGGAAATTTGTTTGTTTTATAAAAGCTACTGTTTTTTTGTCAAATCTCTTGGAACTTTCAACATAAGTGTTTTAGACATAAATGACACAAGTGATGACGTCATCTTACCCCTCCCATGGTCATGTGACCCAGGACAGAAAAACGTGTCGGAGAAGCTACTGTTCAAATCTAACATCATTTTTTCGCAGAAATATTTTAACATCATTATTTTCTAAAACTTCATGCATCCATTTTGCATAATTTTGATACCGCGAGAAATGGCGAATTTTTATGTTCTTCGAAAACCACATATTTGGTAATAACTTTTATTTCTTCAAAAATCAATGGTTTGAGTGAAATAAAATTCACAGTTGCTGTAAAATGTTCAAAATGAACGTGTTTTTCTCGAGCGGAAATGGCCGCCATCTTATTTTTTTGCCATCTATTTTTGGGCGATTCCATGTAACGGACATTACACTATTTACCCATAATCCATGAAGAGATTTCTTTTATTCAAAATTGATCATTCATATTAAGTTAGATATGATTAAAATCTAAACATAGAACATTTAAGAAAACAGTTACATGTAAAACAACCTTTAAAGAATTTTAAATTTCTAAATATTCATAAATATGTTAGTGTAACGGACATTACACCAGATAAGACATCAGTATTTTTGCAACCACAGAACCCCAAAAATCATCTCAAACATAGATGTCCAAAATATATATTATTGAAATTTAGAATCTTTATACATTAAAGTGTTTTTGTTTAAAAGGATCTGACCCTTATGTGACATGAATAAATTTTTAAGTTCTTATGTAACGGACATAACACCCTCCCTGTAACGGACATTACACTTGTGTCTGACGCCATTTATAGTATTTTTAATCCATTAAAAACAGAGTTTCCAGTTCCACCTCTAACCATTTTCATTAAAGCAATGAAAATGTTATCAGTAACAATCAACAATCAAGTTAAAAATGTTTTTAATCACAGTACCTTTTTTCAAGTAATTGTCTGTTAATAAATAACTGTGAAAACAACAAAAATATGCTTCCAAATACTAACAGTTTTCATACATTTATGAAACAGAATTAGTATGCCTTCATATGTTCTAGGCCAACGTATAATACTAAGAAAGGAAAGAAATATCTAATTAAACAGTCATTTCAGATGTCTTGACTTTGGTTGATGAACGTTGAAGAAAAATACCCAACTACTACTGTACATGTCATATTAACTCTCTGTTCAGTTCCATCTTTCTGCTGCAGACTTTAGCTTTCCCATCTGCTTTCTAGTTCCTTGACCCTGAAGGTTCCACGGCTATTAATGGGCTCAGGGTATTGAATTATCTCTACAATATCTGCAAGAAGATAATCAATCTCATCAACCGTCTTTGGCCATTTCCATCCGCCAGCACACTTCTCAAAAGCTTTCACCCTGGCACCTTGAGGATAGACCTTTGTTACTTGGCCTGGAAACAATTCCCCTTCATATCGACAGATGACAAAATCACCTTCATCCTCTGTGGGTGGTGATGCGTGCTTCTCACACTCTTTCTCGTAACACTCATCGAACTCAGATTCTTCTGTCTTTTGTTCCTTTTTCACTGCCACCTTGCAGGAATCATCCAAAGAGTTGACAGCTTCTGGTCTGCTAACTGTCTCCATCCACACATTTCTCTTAACTGTACCACCTACCCCATCCACTGCACCTTTGCCATGTGATGTTGCAAAAAAGTTACATTTCAGGCTTTCTTGCAAAAAAATGGCAAACAATTAAAGATGAACCGGTTCTTAAACTGTGAAGATGGCCCATCTGAGAAAACCCCCACATTCTTTATGGCATACTGGTTGGTGAGCATTGACAGGACAGACACTGGTCTTGTCATGGTCGAGGTCGTCGCTGACAAATACCATGCTCTTCTGCTCATCCTTGCTCATCCAGACACACACGGTGAACACTGTCAGCTGGCTTTGGTTCCAGTATGCTGACTGGATCTCCCCTTGATGTTGCAGCGTGTAGTTCTCACTGAAATCCACCTGGACCACTGCCTTTCCATTGGAGATACTGAGTAGTGTGGTCTGAAAGTGGTTGCTCCATTCCCTCTTTATTAATACATGTCTGAGGAACTCAGACAACTTCTCCCTAAGGCTTTCAAAAGCAGCAAGCACTGTTCCTGATCTGGCACATTTCATTAGCTTCTTTTTTGGTGCACTTGTGGTTTCGTCATCAATTTCTTTCCTTCTCTTGTGGCTAGGCTCATTCTTAGCCTCCTCCCGTGACCACTGGCATCAAAAGACCTCTGTGTTCAGAACAGGCCCTTGAAAACTTGCAAACCATTCGAAGATCTTCTCTGAGCACTCTTCACAACATCTTGTCATATATTTCTAAGAATCAGGACAACACACGAAGTTTGATACAAAACTGCTTGAGTATGCAGGAAAATCAGGGCCTTGTGCAGTGCATCGCAATGGAGGATGATGTTCTCATGATACATGCAAAGGCAAGCATCTTTGGGGGTTTCTGACCTGTGAAGCACATAAACTGGCTTTAGCTCTGCAAACTTGGACCCAATTTTCTCATCTGGATATTCAAGCTTGAAAAGGGAGTGTGTTTCTTTCACTGTATAGTACAGGTGCCTTTTCTGGAGCTGGATTTTGCAGACTGTTATGTAGTCTTTCTTCCCAGGTGCTAGCCTTGAAATGTCATCACGGCGATAGAACTGTTCCACTTTTTTCACAGTTTCGTCGCTTGTCACGTTTTTAGGCTGGACACTTGATTTGATAAGCCCTTACCTTTCTGCAAGCTTCTCAAGAACCACTTTCTTCTTTTTTGGGCTAAAAGGCAGGGACTTCGCAACCCTTGAAACAGCTTTCCCAAGTGACCTTCTTGATTTATAAATTGAATTTTTGCCATCCTTATCTTTTGGTGCACTCTTCTTGTTAGCCCTGAACTTCGCCACTCTTTCTCTATTCAGCCTATTTCTATGGGCTTTGATTTCAGCACTGACTCCTTGATTTTTCTCTCTCAGTCTTGCAGCCTGTTTTCTATTTCTATCTTTTTCAAAGACTTCTTTTTTCTCTGCACTGTTCCGTATTTGTTCTCTGTACTGTCTCATACGACTTCTTAGAGATGTTGGTTCTCCCATCTCAAATGTTAGAACAGAATTATTGAATTGATTATGCAGTCACTACATTAACAGTCAGTGAGAAAAACCATTCAAGACTATGTAACCACCCCTAGGCAGTGTAACCACCCTAACAACCTTTACACAGGAAGCCCAAAAGGAAGCATCTCTTCTGTAATGTCCGTTATGTAATGTCCATTACAGGAATAATGTGAAAAAAAAGGAAATAATGTAGGAAGAAAATATATGTCAAAGCTTTAGATTAGATTAGGAGAGGATCTGAATATCCAGTAAAGACATCTTTAATATTTTTCTTAAAATGTAAGAAAAACTGAAATTTTCGTAACGGACATTACTTCCTACACCTGGCATTTTCATATAAAATTGAAAAATCTGTATTAAACAAGACCATGATATCAAACATTTAAGGCTTCTTTTAATGTTTGAATATATGAGGCCTTTTTGACAGGATTTGGTATAATAGTTTAGTAGATATAACCAGTTAAACACAGGTGAAATTTGGAACTTGTTACCTTAACTTTGGGTACCAATAAGAATTTTGCAAAAAAAAAATATTTTTTTAGAAAACCAAACAATATATAGATTTTTATAAACTTTAAAGTTTAAATTGTCAGTTTTGTTAAATTAAAGCTTGATAAAGATAAGTTAAAAAGTTCACACAAAGTGCATTTAAATATGGAATTGCCCTTTTATTCTCTAAAAACTGAAGAAAAGAAGAAAATTGCATTTTCTTCTACAAAATGTCGAAAATTTATTTTAATCTCTTGGGAAAAAAAGTAAAAAAAGGTAGAACTGGAGTTTCGAAGAAAATAATGAAAAAAAAAAGACTAGACCGGGGACTGAACACGGAGTGCTTGTTTATGAGTCAAAGGTGCTAACCACTGGGCCACGGAATCACGCTGGAGGATGCGTGGTGATTTTAGTCTATTTAACCAAGTGAAGCGCTTTTCCCTTTTGTAGCGACGGAGTTTCATAGCAACGAGATAGTACCATAGGCCCTAAATGATAGTGAATGTAAACAGTTATAATATTGTTAAAAAAGGGTTTAAAACTGGGAGCGGTCCAAACCCCTTGCAGCCATGAAAGGTACATGCAGAGTTGTACCCATAAGGCCAATTGCAAATGGATTGCACATCTCAAAGGCTTAATACTGTAGCTATCTGACCCTATTAAAATGTGTGGTCTACACAAAAAGTTAAAACACCAATCTGACCTTTCATAAAGTGCAAATAAATTGCTATTCGGAAAGCTCACTGAAGCTAAGATGCTAGGACAATATTACCAAGAAGTGCAAAAAAAACACTATCATACATAGATGGAAATGGGTGAGGGAAATTTTTATTTGCCCTGATCAAATTGTGCAATAAAAGTTCAAAGAGCTGGACATTTTTTTAACAAAACTGTTTTGAACACATACACATAAAACTTGGTACTATGTTGAAAGTGTTTTCTGTGGACTCATGGGGAAATAATTAATTTATAACTTCAAGTGTGGATTTATGGTGTTTAACCACAAGCCTCTAAATCCACAGGAAAACCGATAAAAGACATACAGCAAAAGAGAGTTTATTTTTATTTTATTATAAATATTAGGACATGTTGAATAGTAAAGAACTGAAGTTGAAATTGTAAGCTAACATTTTTTATCATTTATACAAGGTATACTCTAATTTTTAGCTCCATCATGCGTGATTTTGGTCAGGAGGGGAATATTTTTTCTTAGTAAAGAGTTAAGAGATGTTAAGGTTTTCAGTGAAAAGGAATCAAGCGTTGGCTTTGGAGATTGGATAAAACAGAATATTTTGCAAGACTGAACAAAAAGACTCAAAAATATTTTTCATTACAATCTTATCACTATAAATGCTAATACAATGTAAAGTATCTCCTTAAACCTCAACTCAAATTAGAAACTAATATGATACTTTGCAAATGGAAAATATTTTTATTTTTTTAGCTTAATTCACATCTTAACATATTGGTTGTTTACCATTTAATCAGAAATTCTGGTACTTTTGGTTATTTTGTAAATGGTACAGATTCCTCCAAATGGAAAATTTCTGGAAAATGTGGAGTTGCTTGAGAGGTAGCCCACTTTAACCAGGGATACCAGAAATTCCGGAAAATCGTGTACCATTTGCAGTTTTCCGTAGAATATTTGACAAAGGCCCTTTTCAGCCACTATTCCCCAGAAATTCTGGAATATAGGAAACTTTTTCTTACCATTATGGCATCCCGGAAAAACTGGGATCTCATTCCGGAATTTCAGATTAAATCGTAAACAACCATCAAGAACAGGGTGCTTTTTATCAGATAAGGATCCAAAGAAAAGACAGCTGCTTCTCTGCCTCTCCTAGTATCAGTGAATATCAAAAATAATCTTGCTTAAGGGATTAAAACAGCCTAACATCTATTATTCTACAGCTAGAAAGGCAGAAAAATTAACTACATTGGATGATTTATATAACTTACTACTAGTTCACGTGCAGAAATTATGAAAAAATGGATGCTGTACAAACCTTACACTATTGACAAACTCAAACAATATTCTAAATCGATTTTCAGAACAAAGAACCATCATTAGAAATTACATTCTAAATTTCACGTAAATAACATCGGCCATCAGAAATATTAATATCTCCTTACCAAATATTGTAATTTTTCTTGACTTTTCGAAAAAGGAATTATCATAGATACAAAAACATTTGCCATACTCTTGGAAAATATATAGCTCTATACCGACAATTTAACGAGAAATAAAATGTAGCATTATTAGAACCGACCTCCAAGAGAGATAAACCCGAAAAAAAATACCGTTTTGGATGTTTGTTTACGACCAAAAACAATATTGTTTCAGTCGGTAATAACGACAATATTTTTATTAGAATCCTTTTTTTTCGGATTCTTCCCCTATCGATGTAAAAGCAAACATTTCCTGGTTCAAACAGTTAAATTACATATAGGTATCATTCAATGAAAGCAACGACATTCTGGTCAAAACAATAACGAATTAGTTGGGCACTGTCATTTCATGGTTTCTTTTCTGTTTTTAGTTGCTGTCACTAGCTGTAATTAGTTTGGAGTCAAATTTACGTACTGTTGTTATCCATATAATGAAAGATCAAAGTTTGAAAAGAAGGTGATTTTTAAAATCGAAAGTTTCAGAACATCGCAACGGTAATATCGAGTGAATTATTGAAACGGAAACGATCGGTCAGTTGGTTTCCTTCGTCCTCGAGAGATTTCCCTCCTTCCTTACCTCTGTATTCTGGTGTGAAGGTTTTCATATCTGAAGGCAGTTCCTTGTAAAAACAATCCTCTCTGTCCTGATATGGTTTACAAACGGAAATCTCGTCGAACTTCATCATAGAGGAGTGCCCTCCGACTTGGTGAACAAACGGTTCTAATGGTGTAAAATCTTTGACGACTTCGCTTTGACCCGCCATCTTTGTAATTCTAGGAAGTCTCTGCGACATATACTTGCTTCAGTATTTTCCTAACTTGATTCGCAACTAGCATAAACCCAGCTTTTTAATTCATTTATCCGTAGGCATATTATTAGGGCTTATTGCAGCTCAAATCCGTTCTAAATTCGTAATTCTTTTGTCATGACTAGTCAAAAGACGGATATTTTGTTTCTATCTTTCGCTTGATCGATGCGACCTCTGTGACGAAAACAAATTCTGTCATGTGACAAAATGTTGGATTTTGATTGGCTAAGGGACATTACAATATTCCGGCCTTTTGAGTATCTAGATTACGTGAGTGAATTCGAGCTTCTGATTGGCCTGGATGTGCGTTTAGTCACTCAAGCTCGCTTCGCTAAAAGCTTTTCTCGCTGTGTGTATTTTTTGTGTGCGAGTGCTTTAAAGCGTAACGAACTTTCAAAAATACGGTTATTTTTGGAAAGACGTTGTTTTGGTACACGCCCTTGACCTATCTCGGCAACATTTTAAGCTCTTTTTTTTTTAATGTTTGAGGAGCTTCGTGAGTAAATGTCACGTACTTTCGTCTATTTCGGTGTTTGCGCAAACATCGTATGTCATGCCGCGCCCTATGAAACATACTTTCATTCCTGAAATTCCAAATACAAAGAGATAATTGACAGAGAGTGTGGTGAAGCACGTCGTGTAAAATTGGAGAGGAAAAACAAAAAGGCCCGATTCCCAGGTCGCGCTTTTGCCGTGCCATTGTTTTTAGTTCGACAGAATTGAGTTCGGCACGCTTCTGCTTCTCTCGTCATGCATTGGTGCTGAAAGGAAACGAATGAGTAAAATGGACCCATTATACCCAGGAGAGATCCCATAGACAGGCAAGAATAAAGTGAGCCCACTAGAAAGTCTATTTTCTTTAATTTTCCATTTTTTCATTACTATACAAATTCTCTTGCGTAAAAAAATACAAACCGAGTGCTTGGGTTACCTTTGTCTATCTATGTAGCGAGGGTTCGACTCTGCCAAATCTTCGTCTTTAATAAGACTTCTTTAGGGCAGACTGAAAAAGTCTTATTAAAGACGAAAATTTGGCAGAGTCGAATTCCATTTTTTGGTGTATTGTATTCATTGTTCTAGTACGAGATCACGACAGTTTGGGCTTTTTGATTCTATTCATGTAGCGAGTGAATACATTTTTGTGATGATCAGAATCAGAGCAAGTGAAGTATCTGAGCTTCTCTAATAGTTAGAAAATAAAGAGGGAGATTAGAGAAAGAGGATTACTGTACTTCTTTGATGTTGTTTCTAGACGTTTCTATAACTATTAAGTATATTATACAAGCTGGAATCGGGATTTGAATCAGACGCGGTATAACAGCCATTTTATCGCTCGTCGCTATTTTCTATCTTCTTGACTTGATTCGCCGTTTAGACAAACCAGGGAGGACAAACAGAACAGTCAAACTATTCAGGGCTTTAGTTTTCTGCGAGTATATTTGCCAATCTTGCTTACTTAAGTTAGACTTGTTTTCTTCCCGAGTTATTTTACATGATCTCTTTTCATTCCTATCAAGTTGGCAAAACAACAACACGTAACCCGCGGGAGAATAGGACAAAATTAAAGGAGCAAATTCTCATGCGCAGTGGTGGGCTGGTGGTTATGGCGCGCGGGTTAATACCAAAGTGTCCTTTCTCTTGGCTGAGGCTAATGTTGCAATGGAATAAAACTTCTTCTTGTCTTCGGCGTTCATTACAAAGTTCAGAACTCAGAATTTGCATGTGAAATTTGTTTTTTTTTCCTTGTCTCCATCGTTGTATGCTTTTTAAGTCGTGGATAGCGAAGCTATTCAGGACTTTTTGCGGTAGCGGGGTTGTGTCACTCGCTAATAGCTTATAGCTTACTAATCGTCGACTCAAGTGTAACCCATAGCAAATCATGACTCTTCTAATACCACAACACTTGGCCAATCAAATCAAACGTTTTAGCGAAAAAGCCCGCGAATTGTCAGCGGTTTTCCAAACCATGTAAAAAAAAACATGGCGTAGTTGAATTCTTTGAAGGTTAAGACTATGATTTAACGTCATTCCTGCCTTTCTTGCCAATGAAAAATCGAGCCACATTCGATAAATAGCTATCTGAATGCAAGGTTTAGCTTCAAAGTCCGTTCGTTATCAGTTCAACTTTCACGATATATCATGTTGTCAACAGACTTACGAAACGCCACTGGTAAGCCATTTCCACTTCCCCTCTACTACTGCTGGCTGTGCACCAAATTCTTTGTTTATTTCTTGCATGCATGCTTGCTGAATTAGCTCCAACACATTCTTGCTCTTATAATTTAAGCTTCGGAATTTATCCGTACTTCGCTACGAATAGAGTTGTTTCCAATGTCTCCATGAATAACATTTCTACACTGAACTTCGTTTGCCAAGAGCAGGAATCAGTTTTTTAAATGTCTGTAAGCAAAATCACCCAATGAGGGCTAGAGGGCCCCTTTCCATCAATGGTATCTGGGTCGACTGGTTGTCCCCAGGGAATCAATCAGATGGGCATTGACTTCCTCAGGCCCGTAACCAGGATTTCGAGCGGTGTGGTTCGTTTTTTCCATGTTAGCGGACCAAATTCCCGGTATACCCCTCTCCTCGCCTTATTACATTAGGCATGTTATTAATAGGGTACTTTTTAACATATAGTGATAAAAATAAAGATAATTAAGATTTTTATAGTCATTTTAAAGACATATTGATGTGCACGGTATATCTTCAGCCAAACGTTATATATTTTTGTTTGCTCTGAGCGGACCTTCAAGCTGGGTGGAGGGGTTCGTCTGAACCCCCCCTGGCTACGGGCCTGTACCTGAAGCAGTTATTTCAACATCACAGTAGTACCATTGTTTACACTTGTCTGAGACAAGTATAAATAAAACCACATAAAGCCAAGAAATTTATTAGTTTGGTCCATACTCTACATACCAATTTGCCCTAAAGGGTGTTAAAAATAAATGCACCAAAACCAAGCTTTTGTCCCAAATTACCATTTTATTATCCACGACTTGGCAAGGGCCTTGCCTTTTGATTGTGTCTGATTTGGGATGCAGAGATTTCCCTCCTTCCTTACCTCTGTATTCTGGTGTGAAGGTTTTCATATCTGAAGGCAGTTCCTTGTAAAAACGGAAATCTTGTCGAACTTCATCATAGAGGAGTGCCCTCCGACTTGGTGAACAAACGGTTCTAATGGTGTAAAATCTGACTTCGCTTTGACCCACAACAACACGTAACCCGCGGGGGAATAGGACAAAATTAAAGGAGCAAATCCTCACTCGCAGTGGTGGGCTGTTGGTTATGGCACGCGGGTTAATACCAAAGTGTCCTTTCTCCTGGCTGAGGCTAATGTTGCAATGGAATTCAACTTCTTCTTGTCTTCGGCGTTCATTACAAAATTCAGAACTCAGAATTTGCATGTAAAACTTGTTTTTTTTTTCCTTGTCTCCATCGTTGTATGCTTTTTTTTGTCTGGTTTGGGATGCATGTTTTTTCCAGGCTTTTCCTTACCACCCCCCCCCCCCCATTCACTTTTCTTTCTTCATATGAAGAAAACGTTGTCGTTTTAGGGTCTAATACCGAGCAATTTTAGTTGCTTTTCAGAGGCTTTCTTTAATGGACTAAAGATGGTCACAGTCACTGTTTTTCTCAATTGAATGCAATTTATAAAGTTTGCGAAGCACCTGCGGTACGGCAGCATTAAAAATGACAAGAATCAGGCAGGTTTTACAAATAAGGAACATATTAGTTTTCTTATATGGAAGTGACCGCGTCTAGGTAAAACAAGTTGTTTTTTTTTTGCTTAATTTTCTGGATATGAATGGTCCGTCCGCCTAAGCAAGTAGACGCATATGACCGATGAAAAAATATTTTATCGTGAAAAACTAAAGCAAAAGTTTTATTACATTTTACCGTGTATGTAGTGACCATAGCCAGAAAGGTGCAGAATTTCGTTACGGGCCTTTGGTAGGGTGGCTTGTAAGGGCCATCAAATGTTACATGACAGCCTTTTTCATGGCTAACAAGGAGAAATATCAAGATTTCGGTATAAGTAAAGCCAAGGCTGTAAAAGTATCCTCTTTTCACCTCATCGCGACCATGTTGAGAACGCAAATAACGAGGTATACACGCTACTACTGGAAACATACAGCTGAGAATCGCCAAATAAACCATAAGCAGACTAATGCTGCATTCACACAAAAACCATGTTTAGTAAGACAAGGTTTTTCTTTGCCTGATAACTTGCCAAGTTTCTCATTGTGTTGAATTCTTACTAAGCTAAATCAATGATCACTTAGTAACAGGTGCTGTCCACTCTTGGGAGATTGAGATTTAAACCAGTTTATTTAAACCACCTTTAAACTGGTTTAAGTGCTGGTGTGAATGCGGAATAATAAGCCTTCATCTTTGGTTTGTGTTCAGTAATGTGTTTGTGGTCAGCGGTAAGTTTGCCAAAAGTGGAAATTGGGCGGTAAAAGCGAAAAAATGCAAAAAGTTGGGTCCACCAAAAGTGGAAATTGGCAAAGAGCAAAAATTTGGGCTAAATAAAGCCAAGAGCTGAAATTGGGAAAAAAAACATCGCCAAAAGTGGAGATTTACAAAAAAACATTGCCAACCAAAAGTTGAAATTGTAAATAAAAATTGCCAAAAGTCGAGGTTATCAAAAAAAAAAAATGCCAAGGGTCGAAATTGAGAAAAAAAAGGTTCGATAAAAACCGAAAACGTTGTGGTGCAACATTTTATCACCCTTACAAGCCACCATAATACCTAGAGTACCAACATAAAGAATTTCCCTTCGGAGATAGCATCAGGATGAGAAAATGCTGATTTTATCATACTCTCAGTTTTGGTGCCCTGTTAGTGTTGTCCCCTGTAGTGTCCTTTAGCATGGGGGGACTACAATCACTCAATATTGCCCCAAATGGAACTTCACAGATATGAAAATACAGGATGAGCCCCTAGCAGGGGCTCATAAGTAGGGGCAATCAACTTCCCCACATTCTGGTACTATATTGATGTCGTTTCCTAGGATCAGGCTATTTTTAGACGCGCGGATGAGCCAATCATATTCAACCTTTGTGTTGACGTTTTGGCTGAGCTCAACTGCACGCGCAGTCTCACTTTGACTCTACTTTGACTTTTTGTTGCTCTCTTCTTTAATATGAATCCAACCCTACCTACGACTTTCGATTCTTGCAATTCTTTTGGTAAACAAACAAAACCGACGGATGATAGATAAAAATATATTCTTCCTAACTGCAATTTGCGCGTGCAGCCTCACGTCACTCGCGCTCGCGACCAACGTCGAAGTAGCTGATTGGCCCGTTCGTGCGCGCGCGTCTAAAAATAGCCTGATCCTAGGAAACGTTGTGACATTTATATAATACAGATGATAAATAACAACTCCACAAAATGGGTAATAAAAATTTGAAGGTATTTTATTATATTTTTCGTCCCAATTTGTTTTATTGTAACGCACCATATATTTACAGTAGCTATTAAAAACGTGAAATACAACATTAGCTTGGTTGTCCCTAGAAAGTTAGTTGCCACCGGAAGCGTGATTTCGTCTTGACTTCCGGCTCCCTGTAGCTAACGATCCCGTGATGCGTTTGGGGCTGTCAACCAATTCTTCACCGGTCATGGCGACAAGTGTGTTCAGAGGAAAACTCTTGTTCTCTGTTTAGTATGCTCACAAATCCTATCTAAACTCGCCTCAAAACCACAGGCAATGATTAAAAACAGTAACAAGGGCAGTCGCACGTATGATGAGGATGGCTACGTGAAAAGAGCCGGTTGCGTTTGCTTCCGAACGGAGCTAGAAAAAGAGGTAGCTTGACCAAACACAACTCGTGTCTCGTAGTAGAGTCGTCTGTAAATCGATATAATCGTTGTTTTTTTTCTCTCCCTCAGGTTCTTCTAGTCTCTAGTTCAAAGCATCCCGACAAATGGGTGGTGCCAGCTGGGGGGATTGAACCCGGAGAAGAGCCCAAAGAAACAGCCATTCGCGAAGTCCAAGAAGAGGTTAGAAAACGAAAACGAAGTCTATTACTGTTAGCGTCACGTTGTTTAGACAATGCGGCTGTTTCTTTGCCATGTAAACTTCTCTGTCTTTATCAAACCATCACTCTTTATTTGCTTTTTAATTTCAGGCTGGTGTCAAGGGAAAATTAGGAAGATGTCTTGGAGTTTTTAAGGTAAGATAGTCATGCGTGAATTGTCGGAAAGCTCTAAGAAAATTTCTGATAGATTGTCTATGGAAATCCCATGTCGTCTACGAATCCCTTTGTTTTGTTTACAGAACGACAATAGCAGAAGCAAGACATGGGTGTTTGTTCTAACTGTCACCGAAGAGCTAGAAGTATGGGACGAGGCTAGGAATGGTAAGCACTGCTATTAAACAGTCTAGGACTTACAGACGCCGGTTAAAAAATATTGGTAGGCTTTCGACACGTGTTTGTAGATAGTTTTGTTTACAACTAAAGCACCGTTATTTATTTTCCTAGTAAAAATCACAAACAGAAAGAAAAAATGCCTCCCAGTATTATGTACTTGACGGATCGGATTTGGAATTATATCGTCACATAGACTGAAGTGCTAAACACAAAATGTACAATTATTAGTAGGCCTTGAACTTTGTATATTCTTACTTTTGTAATCAACTCGCACCAAATATCAATTTATACCAGTCCGTAAACATTAAAAGATATACTTATTTGAATTCCTCTTAGATTAAAATTGCTTAAATAGAGGATGTTTACATTTTCTAGAAGTTTTATTGTAAGTGAAAATTTCTGACATATGCTAATTTTTTTTGTTCTATTGACAGTTTTTTTTACTCATAACCTATTTGTAGTTTATTTTATGATAAACATATATTTAATTTGTATTTAATGATGTATTTGTTGAGTAAAGAACACAATATTAGAGATTGTGTTTTTGAAAAAAAATTGATGCTTGTTTTTTAAAACACTACCAGCTCATTTATATAGTATTGGCAATATCACTTAAACTGTGATTACATGTATACCCGGTCATTAAGTCCAATACACCAAAAACTGGAAATCGACTCTGCCAAATTTTCGTCTTTAATAAGACTTCTTCAGGGCAGACTGAAGAAGGTGAATCGTTACAAGCTTATTTACATCAGAATAGTGGCGAGAGACGCAAAACATTACAACTGACAAAAACACGCATTTTCTAGAATAGCGCGCGCTATGGATAAAAAGAATTTACACATCTCTACGTGGGTTCCTACTACAAAAAAAGTTATCACTATTAAGACCCCGCGGGTAGATAGACTTAAGCTGATAAGCCCACTGGCCTTCCCTTTCCCTAAGCTAAGCCTCAGAGTTACACTTATCTATAAGTTGTACCATAACATTATTAAGACCTGAATGATTGTCGCAATGAAAATGTTGATAGATAAGGTCATCCTTAACTCTTTCACTAACCGGTAAACTAGGGTGCTTATTTAACCTTTCTTTATGATTATTAAAACGCTTCCTAAAACTATTGATAGTAGACCCTACATCGGTCATTAAGTCCTTTATAGCTTGAACAGGACAGAGAGCCCCTTACGTTTGCATAATCTTTCAAATGAAAGCTTTTTGAAAATGGCCACGAAATGAGTTCACCTGAGAACAAAAGACATTTTATATGTCTCACCCTGTGATGTAGCCAGAAATATAAATAAATTTATTGGTTAGTATCAGGAGCACCAATAGGAGCAAATTGTTTTCTTTCTTGCTACAGAGGTCATGAAGATATGATCAACAAAAACCCCTTTTAAAAACGCATATGTATGTAAAACGATAAAAATCCCTCAAACACTAAGAGAAACTCCTTTTTATGTCAGTTTTCTTTTTTCTATTCCATACCTTTTCTTTCTATTCTTCTATTCCTTTTTTTTCAAATTAGGGCACAAAGTGTCCTGTGTCCCTCATACACAGTTTGCCAAAACAGGTCAAATAGATATTGCATGATTCATTAGAACTAGATGGCATAATACTTTACTTGAGGTCTCAGTAGCTTTATCTATTATAATATACTTTTTACTGTGAAAATGATACTGTAACATTCTTAGAAGAAACAATATGATTTAGTTTGAGCAAAAGCTTCCTCTATTTTCAACAGCCCTGACACTATATTGCATATATTTAGCAAGTGATTTATTATTTACTAGTATGCTAAAATAGGATAAAACCAAAAGTGAAATAACAAATTTGTTCCAAAAGCGAAGCCGATTGGCTATTGGGGTATGGAGGTACTGTACTTATACTACTGTATTTATAGTTGTCCATAACTTTGCTGCTTCGCAACCAGTTTCTCATTTTTGTTGTGTCAGGCTATCATTGTATATCCTTGATGAGTTGCCAGACTAATTAAGAGTTCCTGTTTATAATGTTATCATGCAAACATATAGCCCTATTTGAGTAATATAATATGTGGTCTAAAAGACAAAATTAAGACATTTTAAGATTATCAGTTAAATATTCATACATAGTTTGTAGCTCAATTTAAATTAATTATACCTTAAATTAAAAATAGCCTCGTTGTAACCTCATATGATTGTGTTAACTTTTTACTCTTACTAGGGGTCATTCCTTACCAGGCAACCAGGTTGAGGTTATGGCATGCCTTGAAGTGAAAATTCTAAGGAAAAATAATATTTTTGCATCAATAAATTCCCTACTGTATTACCTAAAATTGTTGTTTTTATTATCTTCTCGAGATGATGAGAAAAAACAAATTTTGCTTGAAGACTTTGTGTAAGCATCAAAGGTGTTTTAATCCTTTAATCTTCTTATCACTCACTAAAACCCAGTGTTCCCTACATACATGACCTTAGGTTATAGTTAATTATCATACAGTTTTTTACCTGGAAAGCTTGAGTTCAAAAATCTCAAATTCAGTTCCTTTGTCATGTGGAAAGTTCTATCAGCATGCACGATTTTGTGACATGTACCAAATAAATCATAACTAAACATTTTGTCTTAATGTTTTGATTTTGGAAACAATAAGGTATTATTTACTGGACTAAAAACTAGGACAAGAGAAGCCATCAAGAAGAGTATCCTTTTCGCTTTTAGCAAGATCTTCCCCCACGTTTTACGACCCAATTCAGACTTCACCTTTTTTTGTTTATCCATTGGTTAAATATTTTGAAACGCTGATAGAACTTTCCTCATGACGAAGGAACTGAATTTGAGATTTTTGAACTCAAGCTTTCCAGGTAAAAACTGTAGGATAATTAACTATAACCTAAGGTCATGTATGTAGGGAACACTGCACGCCGAGGTTGTTTTGGCTAAACAGCTTTTACTAAGTTCCCTATATTAGACTCATTTTCGGCTCGATTTTCGTGAATTTTTCAGATTTTATTAGTACATCTATGCTTTGTCAGATCCCACAAGATTCACACTTGTTTGAAATCAAATTATTTTTTGTCATGCAAGTTAAAAGGAAGCAATATTTTTATATTAAAATAAAAATCTCGAAATCTGTGCGATGATTTTTTTTCTAAATCTACAGTAACACCTAACAATACTCCAACTTGAAGCACACGAATTTTTGGCTTAAAACTGACCTGTCAAACATCGCGATTGATGAATCTTTATTTCAAGCCAAAATTGTCCTCGCAATCTTTGAAAAAATAAATGCACTCTTGCCTACAAAGATCCATCCCCGAATTTACGCCCCCTGCTAAGTCCACACCCTAAGGCAACTTGCGTGAGAGGGGCAAGAGGACCACTTTTGCACAAGAATAAATTCCAGATGGCCAATTCGAGAGTATTTTTATTAAGATAATTTGAAAACTAAAGAATTTATTCCTTTTCAACATTTGAACCCAAGCCTCTTCTAAACTATTACCCGACGCTATGGCTAAAATAGGCTTTACCGAAAGTACTTGCTTAATGCAGCTGCCTGTCGAACCTGTGTTTATTACACCCCATAATACTCGGTTTTAGCCTCCTATTGGTCGGTCTGTTTACCTAGAGCTGATGATATGATCACCTTTTTGACAGATAACTCAAGTAGGTGTCACTTTCCAAGAACTTTTCTTGGCTTTGAATTCATGCATATTTCTGAAAATCCTAATGTGCGTAAAGTATAAGAGCTATGACCGCACAATTTGGCAAAAGGCAAGGTTATTTATACTTTTGAGTGGATCATATTTTATATCCTCCGGTGTCGTGTTACCTGGAAATTATTCATTGCTCTAACTTTGGCTCAAATTTGCAAAGGAACAAAAAAAAAAATATTTAAAAAGCCAAACACAGTTTGGTGGGTGTGTATATGGTGATTGACATAAGCCATAAAACGTAAACATCTGCTGGATAGTTTATAGACACATTAGGGTTTTTAAGGAATGTGATTGGCCGAAAACAAGTGTGTGATTAAGTTAAACTTAATTCATATGATTGTGGTGTGATAGAACTATTGAAATTTTTCATTGAATGTATCCTAATAGATATAGACTAAGCAGGTTTTTCATAGGTGTTATAATCCTTGTGTGACCAAGGCATCAATGACTAAAAACTGTCACCCAGCAAATTGTTGGCCAAGGATAACACCATGCCCGGTGTAACCTTAAAATTATTTTCCTTTATAATTTTAAATTTTGTCTTTTCTCATTTCCATTACAGGGCGTAAGCGTTCATGGTTCCCTATTGAAAAGGCAAGAGATATCCTATCGTCACGTCCTGTCCAACAGATGTACGTCACCCAGGCAATTAACAGCAGGTGACAGAGCTGGAATCTGGCCACTGATTGGTCAGCCAGATCACCAAAAGTGTAATATATCTCTAGATGTTAGCCTGCTTAGTGCAACAGGGTAGCAAGGTGACAGGGAGATAACACAGACTTTTTCTGATGTAGATGTTAATAGGATATTAAGACTTATGTAAGGGTGTTAAGGTTTGCTCAAGTAGACTTAAACCATTGGGATATTTGATGCTTTTGAAAAGTTTGCACAGTCAAACCTCAATTTTTACATTATTTAACTTACAAAAAATTGTTCCCCTGACATTTTTGGCATATTATTTGAATTGATTATTTGATCTTTGAACAATCTATTTTTTTAAATTCATATGAAAATGAGAACCTAGAGAACCAATATAGTCTAAAATGTCATGAAGCACCCATTATATACTGTAAGAACTATGGGCTATCATGAAAAGCAAGTTCGTATACACAGGTGTTTACTGCAGTTGAGGTTTGACTGTACTTACATACATGAAATTTTCTTTAATTTAACAAATTGCATGAGCTGTACAAAGCATGGTTGCCGAGACTCAATCTGACTTAATAATTGAAATTGAAACTGGATTTTTTTTTCAAAAATGTGTACAGCCAAAGAATTTTCAAGCTGAGAGGTTGATGTCCATTAGCTAGGGGTGTGTCATGAACTCTTATCTGATATTTGCATATTTGTTGAAAAATGTTGAAAAGTGTCAATTATGGTTTAATGGAAGCAGCAAATATAACCAGCCTTTGGTAAAAATTATTTATTTTGCATGTTTTAGTCCAGTGCTTTCTTGAAATGTAAAGGCTAAAATATTACCAAAGAGCTCCCAATCAAACACTACAACAAACAAAAGTCCAGTTTCAAAGACTCCCTGAAACTACTGAATAACCTCAATTCAATATAAGCTAGATATGAACTACAGAAAATAAACAACCTACCCTGGGTACCAGAGCCACCAGACTCTGGTACCCAGACTCTTCCAGTGACGCCTAGCCAAATGCCATTACGAGCGAAGCATCACTGGGTGAGAGAAGTCTGGAGGCTCTGGTACCAAGGGTATAAACAACCTTAACAGCCATGGAAATACACAAAAAGTGAGTATCACTTTCTGATTGAGCAAAAGCCTTAGAATGTATTTCTATAGTTTTCTCAGTTTTATTTCAGTTGAGCTTGGAAATTGTGTATTCTAGATTTGTTTTTGTATAAGTTTTGTAAATATGATGTGAAAAGATTCTTATAAGATTGTGTTTGCATTAGGGTTTTTGTATAGCAATGTGAAATCATCATTTTTTTATCACTATCAACAGAATCCCCTGAGACATAAAAGATTGTTTATATGAATACAATACAGTACATGGCCATAGCTAGAATATATTTATAAATGTATATTGTTTTGAGGACTCTATTTTCTTCTTTATGCTCTTTGTAAAAAAACTTTCTTCCTGCAATCACAAAATTGAATTTTTTTATGTGATGTTGCTAACCTCGTAGAACAACAAAACAACATACAAAAGATGAAATTGTAAACTCTCCCCCCTTGACCACAAAAGGAACCTTTTCTGAAAAACTAATTTTGCATAGGTCTGTGCCCCCCTCCTCAGCAAAACCTAGCTATGTGCCTGAATTGAATAAAAATACCACTAACAAACACACATGATCCATAAGATGTTATAGGCTGATTGACGATGTAAGAAATTTTCTATTTGATCAAGGGAATAAAATTACCTATTATAAAGACTCACATGACTTTCATTTATCGCTAACCTGGGTACTAGAGGCTTCAGCATCACTTGTTTACTGTTACGCCCTTGCAAGTTGGAGTATATTGAGAAATTTCATCAATGACTTACATCTGCTAAACTTTTTTTTTTTGCTTTGATCAATCAATTTAAAGATGAGATGAGATACTAGCATGATCAGAAGCCAACAAGTTGTTGACCGCTTTGATTGACAGAAGCAATAATACCGACGACGATTATTAATTATTAATTGTCTTTTGGCTTCCATCATTTAAACTAATAGGGGACTTGCGCTAAAAGGATCACGTGGCAGGCCCGTACCCAGGGGGTGCGAACGACCCCCCCCCCCCTCCCACAACGGCCCAAAGTCCACTTTTGGTTCTCAATAATCACATTATTTCTTAGCGCAAGTCCCCTATTAAATTACATTGAATTTTGAATGGAGACAGAAGGTCGTTTAGCAGTTGGAAATTGTCGAAGAAAGTTTGCAGAATATTGGAAACTGCTGTATATAAAAGTTGAAAACACCCAAAAACTGCTATAAACAAACTTGCCAAAACCGGAGATAAAAAATTGCAGATCCCCTCGCCAAACATATTACACCCACCCCCCCCCCCCCCCCCCCCCCCCCCCGCTAAATAACGCTGCTACCTAAACCAAGAACGCTGCTGCTTGCTTTCTCGTTAGAATTCATCATGCTTTTGGGTGTAATATCTTCTTGCAGATAGGCTAGACCAAAACCAAACTCTATTTTTCTTTTTATACTTTAGGGAAGGGAAATTATTGAACGGGGGGAGGGGGCTGCTATGTTTGGGGGGGGGAGTAATTTTTTGAGCGCTGATCTGGGGGAGGGAAACAATTTTCAAACAGGGTTTAGGGGAGGGCCCAAATTTTTTTAACAGGATTCTGATATCAATTTCCGAACCTCCTAATAGTCTGTTTTCATAATTGATATCCTACCTCATATATTTTTGTATTTGCTGCGCATGTGCGAGTATCTACTATGTCATCATGTCGAAAAAAAAAAGGAAAAAAAAGTAAGATTTGCCGCGGGGTTTGCTGGGAAAATTTGACTTCGGATACACTTCGGGATATGATCGTTACGAAGCGCCAGCCTAGAATCACTTTATAAAGAAGAAAATATCTAAATAATCCAAAGATTTTGGGGTTTGTTAAACAATTCTTACATATTTGCTTCTATGGCAGCTTGGTTTGATAAACTCGAACGCGGCTGCATTCCATTCACATTCCGCGTTATGATCGTTCAAACTTTACGTCAAGTCATGATTTAATGAGGCTAAATGCTCGCATTTAGGCAAGGTTAGACTCACAACACAGGGCAGCGTCTCAGAGATCTAGGCGTACGTGACCTGCGCCGGCGCGCGTGGTGCGCGGTATGCTTTCGAAGGGTAGCTTTGCACCGAGCGGCAAATCCTCTCTGATCAAACGTCGTTTCGTGCTAAGATGTAGGAAGCGGTTTAGCTATTTTTTCGTCACATTTCTGGTTTTTCTTCGGCGGTATGGCGGACAGGCCTTCGAGCGAGTTCATGGAAGCTATCCGGGAGGTGATGAGGGAGGAGGTTCGCTCTTTTGCCCAATTTCCGGCGGCGAGCAGTGAAAAATCAATAACATCGAGTCCAGGACGAGACGAAAACGGGGTCGGCGGGGGTTTTTCCGGCGTCAGGTACTAGGGCGACTCCCGTTACGCCAGGTATGTTGCCAGATTTAGTCAACACTTTCTCTATCGCGTCGGCTCCGTCCGGTGTGGCGGGTTTGAGTGCTGCTCTCCCGTTATCGGTCGCCTCGGGCAGCGTTGACTTGACGGCCATGGCGCCCATGATGATGCATTCTCCGGCGGTCGGCGAGCCATTTATTGTGGCATCTGGGTCTCGCCAGTCCCTGCAAAACTGGTATCATCAATTGTGGGCGGGCGGTTCGTGGGGCTTAGCGAGCTTTTGACTTCAAACCTGCGAGAGGTAAACTTGGAGCCGCAGCTCTTTATGAACGGCAATCTTGTACTTACGACGGCAAATAAGAGACCTCGGCGGGTCATCGAGGATATTGGGGCGTGGTGTGAGGCTTTTTCGATCTATGCGCTGATCCTTTGCTCTAAGTTCCCTCAGAGGAATAGGGATTTACTGCTGTACAAGTTAGGGATTTTGCGCACTTATCGCCAGTTCGCCGGTCGCATATGGCTGAATTACGATAGAGCGTTTCGCAAGCACGCGGCCGCGGTCAAGCTGACCTATTGGTCCCAACTTCACCCGCAGATATTTAACGTTTGCGCAGCGGGAGCGTTAGCCCGCCCGGAAGCCGGTAGGGGTCGCCCTACAAGTTCGGAGGCATGTCGCTCGTGGAATTTCGCCAGGTGTTACTTCCCGGGGTGCCGCTACACTCACCAGTGCGCTTACTGCGACGGGAACCATCCGGCGCGCGAGGGCCCGTCGAGCGCAGGGCGAAGGCGCAAGGCGTCGTCTCCAGAGCCACTACCTGGAAAGGAGTCGCGCACGCGGTGGGCCTGAGATGGCCCAGGGCGGCAGCAGGATCGTCAAACCCTTGTGGGGTTTGTTGACTGTTTTTAGAGACACTAGTCTACTAGTTATGGTACTTTTACTTAAAGCCGCATTGTCACCAGTTTACTTCCGGGCGTCCGACGGAAACCTCAACCGTTAAAAGACTAAAGAATCTATAAAAATCCGAGATATTTAAGAGGCCATCCGCTCTAAATTATCAATCACATCCTCGAATAAACTTCCAGTAAACACAATTCTGACAATATTGTGAAATATTTTTCGCGTTTTCCGTTAAAAATCATCGGAGATTGTTAGGTAATCGACCTGAAGTAAACTGGTGACAATGCGGCTTTAATATCTTATGCGCCTATTCTTGCACCTTAGCAGGTTGTTGTATGGCAGTTGTGTATACGAGGGTTCTTGTAAGCTTATAAACTAGAGTACTTGTCATGGTTGCTGTTTGTTATGCCTCACTCCCTCCCCTTCCTAGGCAGACGCCTGACCCCTATACTTTCTTCGTTCTTTATACAGATTACGTACATATAGTGCCTATACTTGGGGGATGGTAGCTTAGGGGTTTTTTCTATTCACAGCGTTGCATGGTCTCCCTCCCGTGTCCCAGGTAACCCCTTTAAGCCCAGAGGCCTTCGCTCGGGAACTGGCGTATCACCCACAACCGGAATGCGTCGAGTACGTCATTACAGGGAACCCCGTTCAAATCGGCGCGCGACAACAAGCTTTCCGCGCGAAAAAATCCTCAGGTTATCGACGACTATTTGGCCAATCAGGTCAGATTAGATAGGGTGGCATACCAACGGATTCGGAGTGATTCCTAAGGCGGGTCAGCCGGGGAAGTGGAGATTAATAGTTGACTTGTCCGGCCCGGCGGGTTGTAGCGTTAACGATGGTATCGATGCAGCAGCGTTTTCCTTGCAATATGTGCGCATGGACGAGATCATTCAAATGGTCGCGCAGTTCGGGCCCGGAGCTCAGATCGCAAAATTCGGTGTGGAGGCGGCTTATCGCAACATTCCGGTTCACCCTTCCGATCGGTATCTGCTAGGTATGAAATGGCGAGGCGATTTTTATGTTGACGATTTTTATTTGACTTTGGCGTTCGGTCTTCGGTCAGCGCCTTATATTTTCAACTGCGTCGCGAACATGGTCGAGTGGATTCTCATCAATAATCATAATGTGGTACATTACCTCGACGATTTTATTCTAGTCGGCCCAGCTAACTCTCAGTATTGCGCCGCGGTCCTATCGCGCTGTCGGGTAGTGTGTCAGTCGCTTGTGCGACCGGCGCCGGCGCGCGTGGTGCAGCGGTATGCTTTCAAAGGGTAGTTTTGCACCGAGCGGCAAATCCTCTCTGATCAAACGTCGTTTCGTGCTAAGACGTAGGAAGCGATTTCCCTCCCCTCCCATCCCTGAGGTATATAGTTACTTAGTATTCCACTGCTTATCAGTGTGACGTGTGCCCAGTGTGGGACGGTGACATGGTTGCCATGGTTACCGAGCGCAGCAATCTCCATTGGGCACCCACCCGCCAACTCATCTAGTGTTGATGAGTTTAATAAACAGTTTGCAATACGTGCCGAAACACACGAGCTTATGTAAACACGCTCTCATTTGGTCATTTCGAGTATTTAAGCTTAGTTTTTTTCGACCATATCCGATTCCTTTTGACATTAAATCAAGTTGCAAAGCTTTATTGAGGTTATCTGTAGGTTCAAAGATATTATTTCGTTTAAAAACATGCCCCCGCAAATTTACTTATCGAATGATGAATTCGCACTTTTTATATTATTATACAAAATTCATATTGTACAACAGTAATGTGATCAATTGTAGCGGGTATTTCATATTTGTGAAAGAGAAAAGTAACTGGAATTCGACGTGCTCGACGTGTCTTTTCGAACAGTTCAATACAGACACTAATAAGATCGTGGCTAAGTGGTTTGGGTCAGTGATCGGAATCCGTAGTTTGCATAAGGCCACGGATCCGAGTCCTCCCCACTGAATTTTTTTTTTTCTTTTTAATCCTTGAGAGTCTACCGTTCATCAACACTTTTTATAGTATGATTATACTATGAAATGACCTAAAGATATATTATAACATTACAGTTGTAAATACTTGCTGCAGTAGCTACATCCACACATCTTAAGGGCATATTTTTAAACCAATATGGCCACAAGTCCCTCCCCTCCCCACGCCAAAGAAGAAAAATAAG